>NW_006239193.1:765738-767812 GCF_000226075.1 Solanum tuberosum | reverse complement strand
GAGGAAACGGTTGCTATGCGGAAGGAACATGATGCCTTCAACAATGATATAGCCATGAGGCTTCAAAAACTACATGGAAAATACCCTTTCTTCAACCAAGAGGCCACCAACAGTGGTCCTGAAGGCACTGGACCTGAATCTGTTGAAGATGAACTTGAGGAGGAAATTGTCTATAGACCTCCTTTCAAGGGACGGTGGAAAGAAGAGAATGAGTAAAAACCGCCTCCGAAGCATATGAGTTTACCCCCCGTGTCTAATACGACAGTCAGAGGAAGGAGCTTCGATAAAGGCACCATCTATCTTTTAGGAGTTTTATTGCATGTTTTCTTTTCACTTTCGTTGTAATCAATCAAATGAATGAATGAAGATGAGAATTTCCTTTTATATTCGAACTACGTAGGGCCTGAATTCTCCTTCGGAGATACGTAGGCAGCCTTTCAAGGCCCGGCCCCTATCTTTTTCAAATTTTCTTTTCCCCCTCTTTCATTCTACAAGGAAACATTGAGTTCAAATCAACAGATGCTAGAAGATGCAGCAAGAAGACATTAGCTCAACGTAATTTAGCCTTTCTGAGTCACTAGCCCCAAAATAAAATGAGCAAATTACTGCTTGTTGAAAAGTCAGTTCCCATTATTCGTGGGTTAGCATGTTCTCAAACAAAGCAACTTTTATGTGTTTATCTGCTTTCTATGTGATATCTTCCATTATTCATCCAGAACTAATACTGACAGATTTGCCTTTGAGTTGTTTTTCTCTGCAGGTAGTAAGAACTGATCTGTGTTGATACACTGGCCGATCATCCTTATTTCACTAGATCTAAAGGTCCTAAAGATTCCTTCCCCAGTCAAAATTCACAAAAGGGAAACGCGGCAATGGGTGATAACAATGAAGAAACCAGCCTTACTGATGTCGTGGTGGCTCAGCCCACCCTTGCTGATCAGAATGAACTGAACCTACAGTTGATGCAACAAATTGTTGAGATGAGGGTCGAGATGCAGAGGAAACAAGATTTGCTTCCTCCAATTTTTGTTGTTAATGCTCAACCGGACGGAAGGCCTCTAGCTCAAATTCCCCCTCCTAACATGGAACAAGCTCAAAACCCGCCTTCAAGTCCTGCTCGTAATCCTTCCATCATTGACCTTACCACCCAAAACCCTCATTATGCCTCAGCCTGTTATCAAACACCACCCCCTCCTCAAAATACCAGCCTCCAAGCACCACTCCCTTCCCCCAATGCAAACCACCAAACTGGCCTACCCCCTCAAGGCCAAAATGTTAACCGCCGGCACATTTCCCTCCATCACCAAAATCAATATACCAACCCTCAGACTTTCCCTCAAAATTATCAAGTCACTCAAAATGCCCAAAGTCCCTCTATTGCTCCACCACTACCACAAAAAACCACTTTTCAAATACCAGTCCCCAACGAACATGACGCCCATAGTTCGGAGCTCGACCACTACAAGGAGAAGGAGAGAGAGTGGAGGTCAAAGGAAAAGACCGCCAAGATAGATGTGAAGGAGGAAATTAGAAAATCCATGAAGGAGTTGAACTGCATTCCTGAGGTCGCCAGGTTGAGTTACGAAGACCTATGCATTCATCCGAATTTGGATCTCCCGGAAGGGTTCAAGGTGCCAAAATTTAACATCTTCGGAGGAACGGGGAACCCCTTAGCACACCTGAGGGCCTACTGTGACCAACTCGTGGGAGTTGGAAGAGACGAAGCTTTGTTAATGCGGCTTTTTAACCGAAGTCTGAGCGGAGAGGCTCTAGAGTGGTTTACGTCTCATGAAACGAGACAGTGGTCTAGCTGGAACGCTTTGGCTAAGGACTTCATAGAACGATTCGCCTACAATGTGGAGATCGTTCCTGATCGCTACTCCTTGGAGAAGATGAAGCAGAAATTGACCGAAAGTTACAGAGAATTCGCATATAGATGGCGAAAGGAGGCAGCTAGAGTTAGACCTCCTATGTCAGAAAAGGAAATCGTCGAGGTGTTTGTGCGGGTGCAAGAGCCCGAGTATTATGACAGAATCATGTTGCTCGTTGGAGCAAAATTTGCTGAGATAGTCAA
>NW_006239193.1:761584-765653 GCF_000226075.1 Solanum tuberosum | reverse complement strand
AAAAGAGAGGATGTGTCCTCTATCTCTTATGAGGGGAAGAAGACCCCAAGGAAATCCTTATCATACCAAGGTCGTTCTCGACCTTCACAGAGTTCGTACCCGGCTTATTATGCACCGGATGATTACCATAGTACCCTTCCCCCAGTTATCAAAATACTCCCCCTCCTAGCTACCAAACTCCCCCTACTATCTACCAAAGTCCACCTACAGTTTACCAGACTCCATCTCATCACTACCGAAATACCGCCCCCAACTGTGCCAACATTCAGACAAATTACCAAACGCCTTCCCCAATGTACCAAACCCCAGCTCCACTATACCAAAATACCCCCTCGAATTACCAAGCTCCACAACCAAACTACCAAACCAACTCATATCCCGGATATCAAACCCCCCGTCCAAACACTCCAAATTATCGTCAAATGCCTCCTCCTTCACAAGGCAATTACGATCCCCCCCGTCCTAGATTTGAGAAGAAGCCCGCCAGAATTTTCACTCCACTCATTGAAAGCCGAACAAAGTTGTTCGAGCAATTAACTGCGGCAGGATACATTCATCCAGTGGGGCCCAAGCCGGTTAACACTAGCTCAAAGTTTTACAGACCTGATCAAAGGTGTTCGTACCACTCCAACAGTGTTAGACATGATACCGAGGACTGCATCAACCTGAACTATAAGATCCAAGACCTGATTGACCAGAATGTGGTCTCTCTTTAAACAGTAGCGCCCAATGTCAATAGTAATCCTTTGCCAAATCATGGAGGCGCCACTATCAATACGATAGAGACAGATAATGACTGGTGCGTGACGAAGGCAATAGTTCCGATTGCTCCTGATGAACTGGAAAGGGGTGTAGCTTCGTTGAGCATCAGAGAGAAGAAAGAGTTTGTGATTCTGACACCCGAGAAGGCTGTTGCCTTGATGCCACGAGAAAATACTTGCCCAACCAAAGTTTGTGATTGAAACGGCTGTTACCCAGGGTATGACCAGATCCGGCAGGTGCTACACACCGGAAGAGTTAGCTCAAGGAGGGCAGAAGAAAGACCAACAAAAGGCCGATCAGTGAAGCCGAGGCCGAGGAGTTCTGGAGAAAAATGCAGCCGAAAGATTATTCAATTGTGAAGCATTTGGAGAAGACACCAACTCAGATTTCTGTATGGGCTTTGTTGATGAGTTCACAACTGCATAGACAAGCTCTGATGAGGACTTTGGATAATACTTATGTGCCCGTGGGTACCAACAGTGACAATCTAGCAGCCATGATAAACTAGGTCATCCGAGGACATCAAATTAGTTTTTGTGACGAAGAGCTGCCCTTTGAAGACAAGATGCACAACAAAGCTCTGCACGTCACCACTATGTGTCGAGACAAGATAATAAATCGCGTCTTGGTCGATGATGGATCCAGTCTTAATATTTTCCCACTTTCGACTCTGAGGCAGCTAAAATTTGATTTGGGAAAGCTTCACCAGAACCAAGTCAATGTGAGGGCTTTTGATGGAGTGCAAAGAGACACACTAGGTGCGGTGAACTTGGATATTCAGCTGGGTTCTGCGGAATTCAACGTCGAGTTCCAGGTGTTGGATATCAACACCAGTTACAACCTGCTTCTGGGAAGACCGTTCATTCATATGGTTGGGGATGTGCCGTCTACCCTTTACCTACTAATGAAGTTTGTTTGGAAGGACCAGGAATTGGTCATTTATGGTGAAGGGAGCCATTCCAATGGGTATGCACCGATCGTTAATGATGTCTCTCAAGGTTGTGATTTCTACACGGTGGAGCTAGTAAATGCCACCGGTGATCACTTAGCTCCACAGCCTCCTATGCCTATCGTGTACAAGATGATTGCTACCGTCATGCTCCAGAATGGTTTCGAACCAGGTTTTGGATTGGGGAAGCACTTTCAAGGAATTATCGAGCCTATCCAAATTCCCTCCAAAGGAGCAAAGTTTGGTTTGGGGTATGTCCCCACGGATACCAATGAAGCAGAGATGAAGAACAAGAGTATTGATCAAGCATTGGCCAGGCCAATTCCTCATCTGTACCAGTCATTTCCAGTAAGAGAAAATGTCAACGATGGTGGTCTCGGGGAAGGAATCTGGGGCCTTTTTGAGGAGATTGATGCGGTCATCGAAGAAGAGGCTGGGACATCAGGCATCCGTGATGCAGAACCTGATGAGCGATTGCAGAACTGGACCTCCACACCACTCCTGATTTCCCTCTCATCTGGGTAGAAAGGACATGCATTTTGTTGTTTTAAAATCGGTGGTAGTCCGGAAGAGGCCCGAGACCCACCCTTTATGCAATTGTTATTTGTTTGAAGCTTTTAAATTCCCTTGTGATGTTTTAAAAGGCAAAATGGCCCTCGGCCATGGCCAAAGTTTGTGCTTGTCTTTCAATTTAAATTAAAAGTTTCTTTTATCAAAATTTGTTTGTTTACTTATCTTTTTATATTTTACTTTCCTAACTTTGTTTGTTTATGATTTCAGTAATATTAATTTAAAACCTTCCAATGTCATGTCATGTCATGAACCGAGTGAACGAAATGAGGCAGGTGATGATGAGTGTGAGGAATATGAAGAAGAAACTGAGGTAACCAACATGTTGCTGAGGAGTTTCAACAATTTGAGAATCAACACAAGCCAAATCTTGAAGAAACTGAAACTGTGAATCTCGGAGATGAGGAATGTGTCAAAGAAGTCAGAATCAGTGTCCATCTGACTGAAGCCCAAAGAAGAGACCTTGTTCATTTGCTCAAGGAGTACATTGATGTATTTGCCTGGTCTTATAAAGACATGCCAGGGCTGAGTACGAATATGGTGTCCCACAAGTTGCCGATCAATCCAGATTTCAGTCCAGTAAAACAAAAGACTCGAAAGTTCAAGCCTGAGTTGAGTTTGAAGATCAAAGAGGAGATTACAAAACATATCGAGTCTCAAGTAGTGGAAGTGACGCAATATCCGACTTGGTTAGCCAACGTTGTTCCGGTTACCAAGAAAGACGGAAAAATCAGAATTGGTGTTGACTATAGAGATCTCAACAAAGCTAGCCCGAAAGATAATTTTCCATTGCCAAACATTCACATCCTTATTGATAACTGTGCTAAACATGAGATGCAGTCATTTGTGGATTGTTAAGCGGGTTACCACCAGATCCTGATGGACGAAGAAGATGCAGAAAAGACAGCTTCCATCATGCCTTGGGGTGTATATCATTATCGGGTGATGTCGTTTGGTCTCAAAAATGACGGTGCTACTTACATGAGGGCTATGAAGACCATTTTTCACGATATGATTCACAAGGAGATCGAGGTTTACGTAGATGATGTCATAATCAAGTCCCGCGAGAGTTCATATCATTTGACTCACTTGAAGAAATTCTTTGATCGTCTACGCCGATATAATTTGAAGTTAAATCCCTCCAAAAGTGCTTTTGGAGTGCCAGCTGGCAAGTTGTTGGGATTTATAGTCAGCAAAAGGGGCTTTGAACTTGACCCTTCCAAGATCAAGGCGATCAAGAATTACCTCCTCCGAAGACCAAGAAAGAGGTGATGAGTTTTCTGGGAAGGTTGAACTACATCAGCCGATTCATAGCTCATTCCACCGTGGTGTGTGAGCCCATCTTTAAGTTATTGAAAAAAGATGCCTCGACCAAGTGGACCGGAGAATGTCAAACTGATTTTGATGCCATCAAGAACTATTTGTCCAATCCACCGGTGTTGGTCCCTCCATAAGAAGGGAGTCCATTATTGCTATATTTATCGGTTTCGGATAACGCATGGGATGTGTGCTCGGTCAACATGATGAGACTGGGAAGAAGGAGCGAGCCATTTATTACTTGAGCAAAAAGTTCACCCCATATGAGGCTCGTTACACTCTTTTAGAGAGAACATGTTGTGCTTTGACATGGATTGCTCAGAAGTTGAGACATTATTTGTCTTCTTATACCACATACCTTATTTCCAGGATGGACCCATTGAAGTATATTTTCCAGAAAGCAATGCCGACCGGGAAGCTGGCTAAATGGCAAATGCTTTTGAGTGAATTTGACATTGTGTATGTGACTCA
>NW_006239193.1:744882-761504 GCF_000226075.1 Solanum tuberosum | reverse complement strand
TATCAGAATCCGTTCAGCATTATCCTATGGCGGCCAAACTCCGATTTAATTGCACAAACAAAGCTGAGTATGAAGCTTGCATCCTCGGTCTGAATATGGCAATTGATATGGACGTTCATGAGCTGTTGGTTATTGGAGATTCAGATTTGCTGATTCATCAGGTTCAAGGAGAATGGGCCGTAAAGAACCCGAAGATCACACCGTACGTGCGGTATATACAAAAGTTGTGCAAAAGATTTTGCAAGATTGAGTTCAGACACACTCCCATGATACAGAATGAGTTGGCTGATGCTCTTGCCACCATCGCCTCAATGATTAAGTATCCAGATACAAGTTATATTGATCCATTGGATATAGAAGTAAAAGAACAGCCAGTTCTTTGTTCACACGTCGAAGCGGAACCAGACGGTTTACCTTGGTATTTTGACATCAAGAAGTACTTGGAGGCCGAAACTTATCCTGAGAATGCAACGTTCAACCAAAAGAAGTCAATACGCCGTATGGCCCTTAATTTCTTTTCAAGTGGGGAAATCCTTTTACAGGAGGACTCCAGATTTAGGTCTTCTCAGATGCGTTGATGCTAATGAAGCTGCAAAGCTTCTGGACCAGATACATGTCGGAGTTTGTGGTACTCACATGAATGGGCTCACTTTGGCAAGAAAGATCCTCGGAGCCGGTTATTTTTGGATGACTATGGAGCATGATTGTTGCAAGTTTGTGCAGAAGTGTCATAAATGTCAAGTGCATGGAGATTTGATTCGAGTGCCACCTCACGACTTAATGCTATGAGTTCACCTTGGCCTTTTGTAGCTTGGGGAATGGATGTCATTGGTCCAATAGAGCCAGCCGCCTCTAACGGACACAGATTCATTTTGTTTGCTATTGACTACTTCACCAAGTGGGTGGAAGCTGCTTCGTACAAGTCGGTGACCAAGAAAGTTGTAGCTGATTTTTTTCACAACAATTTGATATGTAGGTTTGGAGTACCAGAATCCATCATTACTGATAATGGAGCGAATCTTAACAGTCACTTGATGAGAGAGATATGTGAACAATTCAAGATTACTCACCGAAACTCAACCGCCTATCGTCCCCAAATGAACGGAGCTGTAGAAGCCGCCAACAAGAACATAAATAAGATTTTGAGAAAAATGATCGATAATCGCAGAGGTTAGCATGAGATGCTGTCATATGCTTTGTTGGGTTACCGAACGACTGTCAAAACATCAGTTGGAGCTACTCCATATTTGCTAGTATATGGAACAGAAGCAGTTATACCTGCAGAAGTTAAAATACCCTCATTAAGAATCATCCAAGAAGCTGAATTGAGTGATGCTGAATGGGTTCGCAAGCGGATTGATCAGCTAACATTGATTGATGAGAAGAGAATGGTTGATGTTTGTCATGGACAACTTTATCGACAGAGAATGATTCGTGCTTTCCACAAGAAAGTAAGAGCCAGGATATTTGAAATCGGTCAGTTGGTCCTTAATCGCATTTTTCCTCATCAGGATGAGTACAAAGGGAAATTCGCACCAAATTGGCAAGGACCCTACATGGTTCGCAAAGTGTTATCTGGAGGTGTCTTAATCCTATCGGAGATGGATGGCACCGAATGGACAAAACCGATCAACTCAGATGATGTCAAGAGATACTATGTGTGAAGTTTCAGTTTGTATTTTCTTGTCATTCCCTTGTAATCATTCTATTGCTTGTAATTGCTTTGTTAAAATCTATCCCTATGTAATGAACTACGTCTGACCTGAATTCTCAAGAATGAGATACGTTGGCGGCCTATGTCGGCCTCGGTCGCCCCTTTATCCTCTTTTAAAGTTTCTTTGTAATGAACTACGTCTGACCTAAATTCCCAAGAATGAGATACGTAGGCGGCCTATATCGGCCTCGATCACCCCTTTATCCTCTTTTAATGTTTCTTTGTAATGAACTACGTTCGACCTGAATTCTCAAGAATGAGATACGTTGGCGGCCTATGTCGGCCTCGATCGGTTTCTCTGTAATTTTTCCTTGTTTTTGTTAATCCTTGAGAGGGGAACTACGTTTGACCTGATTCCTGCCTCAACGGGATCATAGGCGCCACAAGGGCTCGGTCATATTTTCCTTAAGATTTCTATCTTTTCTACAATAGAAACTGGGACAGAATTTTTTGAGAGGGACTCAAAAATTCTAAAGAAGAATATCTCCCCAACAAAGTCAAGACCGACATTACTTTGAGATTTGCAACTGGGACAGAATTTTTGAGAGGATCTCAAAAATTTCATGATTTGCTCACCAACGGTTGAAGATAAGCCAAGACAGTTAACTGGGACGGAAATTTTGAGGATGGCCTCAAAATTTTAACAGGGTTTATCGGCAGTCTGGAGTAATGATTGAATACTTCCCAGCAAGTAATCAGATAGATCTCAAAACATCAGCTTCAAAGACGTTCATTAAGCTTGACGTGACATGACATTTGACAGTGATCTTTTCCAAATTTTATAATTTTGAAAATTTATTTTC
The DNA here is from genome assembly GCF_000226075.1 of Solanum tuberosum. Lineage (NCBI taxonomy): Eukaryota > Viridiplantae > Streptophyta > Magnoliopsida > Solanales > Solanaceae > Solanum > Solanum tuberosum. The sequence continues at coordinate 758,987 of NW_006239193.1, read as the reverse complement.
CCTAAAAACTTTTCTTTCATGTTTCAATCATTTTTGCATAAAAGGGTTCTGTCTTACCTATCAAGAAGCGGGAGATAGGAGAAATCAGCTAGAGATAGCAAGACAAAGATGCAGACAATCGAAGAGATCGACACAGATCAGTTCATTTCTTAAACTAACAATTTTTCTGTGGATACAGGTCTATATGTTTGCCTCAGGATCAACATATTCCTCCATTCAATGAATAGGGAGAAGTCAAAAGGGCAAGGAGTTCCCCAAAATTGACAATTTTTCTGTGGATGAAGGAAATATTTTATGCTTTTTATACCAAAGAATTGGAAATATGAGTAGCATTATTTAATTCAAATTCTTAGCAAAGTGAGATTCGTAATGGATATGTAATTATGTTCAGAGATGGAACAAACGAAAACCACGAAGAGAGCAATATTTTTATTTTCCAGCAACTAAAGATACTTGGAAGATTTTTTCTGCATCACATTATCAGACATGATGCTACCCCTACTCGGAGAGTCATTTATATCGTATTGTCAAATGAGACGATACCACTACTCCGAGAGTCATTTTTATTTATATTGTCGATTGAGATGCTACCTCTACCCGGAGAGTCATTTATATCGTATTGTCAAATAAGATGATACCACTACTCCGAGGGTCATTTTATTTATATTGTCGATTGAGACAATACCGCCATCCAAAAGATACCCAGAAGGTCACATATATCGCTCGGTGAAGCACTACCTTCGTTCGGTATCAAGGAGGCATCATCAGAGAAGATCCATGCATCGCGGGAAAAAGATTCATGCATTGCAAGAGAAGATCCGTGCATCGCAAGAAAAAGAAGTCATGCATCGCGGGAAAAAGAAGTTATGCATAGCAAGAGAAGAAAGTCATGCATAGCAAGAGAAAGAAGTCACGCATTGCAAGAGAAGGAAATCATGCATAGCCAGAGAGAGAAGTCATGCATAGAAAGAGAAAGAAGTCATGCATTGCAAGAGAAGAAAATCATGTATCGCAAGAGAAAGAAGTCATGCATTGCAAGAAGAGTCATACATCGCAAGAGAAGGATTCATCCATCGTGGGAAAGGAATTCATGCATTACAAGAGAAGACTCATGTATCGCGGGAAAAGGAATTCATGCATTACGAGAGAAGATTCATGCATCGCGAGAAAAAAGGATTCATCCATTGCAATAAAAGATTCATGCATTGCAAGAGAAGATTCATGCATCGCGGGAAAAAAATTCATGCATTGCGGGAAAGAAATTCATGCATCGCAAGAGAAAGGAGTCATGCATAATAAGAGAAGGAGTTATGCATCACAGGAGAAAGATCTACCCACCACAAGAAGATCAACATCGGCTGCATCATTTTTCTTTGCAACAACGACATCAAAAGAACTGTCAACATTAACATCGGCCTATTTTTATTACTTTGACATCAAATGAAGAGTACATTGAAGATTATATTGCAAATATGAGACACAAGCTTTATTTACTTCACGTCAAACCCGATAGAGTTGACATCAAATGTTCAAGGAGAACAATTAAGTGTCAACACGGTAAAAGACATTGTCTCCCATTTGAATTGCATTTTTATGCTAATGAGTGTTATCTCAGTCTTTGTCGAGAGCATCCGAAATGATGAATCTCCAAAACAAACCACAGGTGCGGACGACATAAAAAGGATATAGCACAACGTGGAACTTTTCTTAGCAGCGAACTGGGACATAGTCCAAAGAGGAGTGTCAAACTCTTAGGATGCGAGTAGAGGAGCGACTTCCACCACAATCAAACCACACCCCTATCAAAAGGCATGTGGGTTTCTCTTAGGTTTGTCGGTTTCAGTTTTGCTTCCGGAAATTTTTGGTCTCTGCCGGAAGCGGCTTTCCAATCCGAGTGACAATGCACCAAGAGCTTTGGGAACTATGTTCGTGTAAGTTCTTAATTATGGGTATGAAGTGCACCATATTCATGGCTAAGAGGTTGCAAGACTCTTTTTCATACTCGACTTACTTGTCACTCCTCCAGAACCAGAGGATATCTTGCGTAATAGATTTCCTTTTCAACCGATAGAGTCGAACTACAAGCAGCCTGATGTTGAGGATATGTAGGCGGGATCATTGTTGAAAACTTGACTGTATTCTAAAATTCTCTCTTGAAATCTTATTCTCGAGCATTCTGGTACCTCCATAATTTGATATCGAAATGACTTTTGAATTCTTTCAAAGTCGTGCGTCAAATCAAGCGTAGCGAACTACAAATGGCCTAAATTCTCATATAGCCTGAGATATGTAGGAAACCCACTTCCGGGGTTCGGCCATAATTCCCAAAGTCCGTACCATCTCCCTTTTCCAAAAAATGAAGATGTGGTCGATCAAAATTGGATCAGTCAATTTCATTTTCCTCGAATTTCTTGCATCAATTCAAGTAAAATGAGGGACAGTTATTGACACCCAATTTTGACCCTCCTCAATATAAATTAATTATTTCGAGCCTCTCCAATTTCTAACGATTTAAAATAATAACTTCGCAAGTTATTTTAAAAGTAATTTTAGACGCTTTCATAATTCTTAAATAAATATGTATATAATTACCATATTTTACGAATATCAAAAAATCGTCTCAAAAAGGAGTTTGTTTTAATTAAATATTCAATTAAATTAATTTGGTTTAAAGTACACTTGTAAGTTATTTAGTTTATTAGTTTAATTATTCTTATTTTATGTTATTTTATTGATTTGAAAAGCGCATTTTATTAATTTACGTTATTTAAGTTATGGCTATAGTTTTAAGTTAATTAGTTTATAATCGAATTAATTATTTTATTTCGTTAACATTAAGAAGCTCGTTAAATAATTTATATTAATTCGTCTTATTTAGTTTTTAGCCGAATCACCTAATTAACTCAATTTGGCTAAGTTATCAACTTAATTGGCTAGAATTGCAATTCATTAAGTTATTTCGCTAATGCAATTTTAGTCATTCTTTTACATCCATTCAATTCTTTTGAGACCAATTTTGGACATTACTTTAAATTTCCAGCAGCCACCCTTCTTAATTCAATTCCAACTCCAACACCAATATAACAACAACAACAGCCCAGCCCCTTCGTCCATTTTCCCACATCCCATTATAATTTCCAGCAAATCCAGCCCACCTTTTCCCTCGACCCGGCCCAAAACCCTGTTCCAAAAGAAGCATAACATACAGCAGCAGTACCAGCCGACCCCATCCCCTTTCCCTTCCAATTCCAGCGACAAACATCACAACAGCAGTCCAAACGCAACCCACACAGCAGTAGCAACAAGAAACCCATAATGTGGTACTGTTCCAGCAGATAGAAGCACGTTGTTTCGTCTTTGAAGCTGTGGGATGATTCCACGTCGAGCAGCGGGTACAAGGAAGTTGATCAAGAGCGTCCATCTCGCCCATTCCTCTTTCGGAATGGGGCAAAAATTTCAGGAAAAAGGTGTTTGTACCGAATTGTGAAAGTTTTTGGCATTGTGAATTTCGAATGGCCCGTGAATCCAATTTTTTGGATCTGGTTTTCCCCCCATTCCAAAACCTATTTTTCCCCTCTATATAATTTGCTCTTATTCACAGTTGAGAAAAAGAAGAAAAATGTGGGGGAGTTGGAAGAAAAAAATTTGCAAAAAAGATTAGTAAGAGTTTACATAAGAAAGAATTTTGAAGCCTAAGCCACATAAGAAGTACCCCAAATATTTTTTCTTGTCCGAGCGACTGCTAGAATTCATAGGGACTCTTGAAGTTCAAAGTTGGTGTTGAAGTCGTCCTTCGCTCATCCCGTCCCCATTCGCTGCACCAGAAAAGGTAACACTCTCATTCTCATTCCTCGTTTCCCTCTTTGAATGACGCTTATTCTGTCTTGTTTGCCATCTAGAGTTCTTTTGCTTGAGGTCAGTTTTCGTTACAAGTTCGTTATATGTCCTTGATATAGCATCATCGAATAAGATTTGAATAATGGTGAAGCACTCTAAATGTGACAGAATTTTCTTTAAGTTATTGTTGTTGGTAATGTCAATTTGGGATGGTTTATTTCGAGTAGGTTTAAGCTTTTGCTTCTCTTGCTTGACTCTCCGCCTTGATCGTCTAGAATAGTTTGAGTTCGGTTTCTTCATTCGTTTTAGATTTTTGCTTTCAGTTTTATTTTTCTTTTGCTCTCGAGTTTAGCCGTTTAAGATTTGACTTGTTTGATTTAAGGCGAAGTTTCGATGTTGAATAAGTATTGTTAGATTTACAAGTAGTTTGGTATTTTATTTTTATTTTTACTCTTGTTTGACTTAGCAAGTACATGGGATCCTTCACATGTTAATGTAGTAATTGTCCAGGACGATTTCTTCGTGGGCGTAGGTATTATGGCTAGTAATATTATCTCTTATTAGTTGCTTATGGTCAAGTTAGTTGGTTAAGAATAATTAATTTGAATCCCTTCCCCCTTGCTTGATAAATTGTGACAAAGAGATCAATCTTCCGGCAAATGTTTCTTTTTATTTTAGTTGAAACACATTAGTATCATTTGTATCTTTCAACCTGCATAACAATCTTGCTTTAACATAAATTTGTTCCCATGATTAGCCGAATGGGTTATCTTTAAATTTATATGCTATGACCCTGTTTTAAAATTTCTGTGCATCAAGTTGTTGGCAGTGATTTGATTATTTGGCCCTCGATTTGACTCAGTTTCAAATGACCCATTGTAGTCGAACTAATTGTTTCAAATTTTGATCTACATTAGTTTCTTTGTTTTGTTTGTATTTTGAATTGTTTAAATAATGTGAAAATAAGGTTATATATGGCATATGTGTAGGCAAGATCATTTTAATATATATATATATATATATAACGTGAAAATAAGGTTATATAAGGCATATGTGTAGGCTAGATCATTTTAATATATATATATATATATATAACGTGAAAATAAGGTTATATAAGGCATATGTGTAGGCTAGATCATTTTAATATATATATATATATATATAACGTGAAAATAAGGTTATATAAGGCATATGTGTAGGCTAGATCATTTTAATATATATATATATATATATAACGTGAAAATAAGGTTATATAAGGCATATGTGTAGGCTAGATCATTTTAATATATATATATATATATATAACGTGAAAATAAGGTTATATAAGGCATATGTGTAGGCTAGATCATTTTAATATATATATATATATATATAACGTGAAAATAAGGTTATATAAGGCATATGTGTAGGCTAGATCATTTTAATATATATATATATATATATAACGTGAAAATAAGGTTATATAAGGCATATGTGTAGGCTAGATCATTTTAATATATATCTTTTGGCCCAAAATGAAATTAGGCCCAAGTGTTGGTCCGGGCGGATAGAAAAACCAAACTTGGGCCCGAGTCTCTTTCCCTTTACTATTTTATTATGTTTGTGTGCTTGTTGATATTTGCCGCTAATCTTAAGGTCGAAAAATTCAAATCCCTGAAAGACGCACATTTTGATTTTACAACTTAACTAAATCAATCATCGTTTAACAAAACTTAAAGAATAAATGTTGCAAAATTATCTCACTTAGATAGTATTCTCGCATTCCCCCTTTTCCCTTTTAAGACGGTTCTAACTATAAAAGTTGTTCAATTCAAAATTAAGTCAAACGAATTTAGCCAAATAATTAGTTGTCGGATAACCACATTAGTGGACATTCTAGGTGCTTTTGAAACCTTCCTAGAATGTTAATAAGAACCTCGAACCCTTTTAAAGTTTTCACTAGATTTTTGTTTTAGTCTTTCGAAAACAACAGTTTTCTTGATCTTTCTTAAAAATTAAGTGGCGACTCTTAAACCAGTCTTAAATTATTTTTTAATAAAACACTCACCCCAATAGGGGCGATTCTTAGGAAGGTAGAGGCAAAACATAGCCCAGTAGAGATAGTGCCCAGACTGGGAAAAGTTGATAGCGAAAAGTTGATTTCTATCTTTATCGGGTAGACATAAGGTTAAGGTGACCGGCGTAAAGATCATAAGTACCCTTCTTGTTTATGACTGAATAGATACTTCCTCTTGTTTTCATCTCGGTTCCAACTTTTCTTGTGTATATAATTACTTTTTTGTTAGTATGGATATGATTTATTAGTCTCTTGATGCTCCTATTCATGTTTCTACTCTAGTGGAAGATTCTATGATCAACATACGGTCTACCATTCTTTTGAGGTGACTTTTATAGGTTATTAAACCTGGGTTGATCTAGTGATCCTAGATACTATAGATTGTGATGTTATTTTGGGGATAAGTTGGTTGAATCTGTATCATTCTATCGTAGACTATCACACTAAAATTGTCTCTATCTCCATGCCTCGTATGTTTAGATTAGAGTGGAAGGGAGATTATAATCATTCTCCTAAAAATATCATATCCTTTATTTATGCAAAGAAGTTGGTAGAGATAGGATATTTAGCATTTATGGATCAACTTTGAGATACTAGTATAGAGGTCTCTTTTATTGGGTAAGTTCGAGTGGTATGTAATGTCTTAGAGGTGTTTCTCACTAACATACTTGACATGCCGACACATTAGGATATTGATTTTTCCATTGACTTAGAGTTGGGGACTCACCCCATTTCTATTCCATCATATCATATGTCATCGATTGAGTTGAGAGAATTGAAAGTTCAGTTGCGATAACCCCCTAGCACAAAGTTGAGTTGGAAGCTTCATTACCGATTAAATTTTGACATAAGATTCTACTTAAGTCAACTTCAAACAATCACATCTCCCAGCACATATTATTGTGTGAAGGTGTTTATTCAAATAAGTGCATCTCCTTGGGGTGCTTTTGTCCTATTTATGAAGAAGAAAGTGTAAGACCCCAAAAATTTCTAACCTAAAGCCTGAACCATTCTTTAATTACTTGTAAAAAATTGAATCGGATGATTCTTAAATTACTAATATGTGTAAAGGTCTTTTTTTTTGTTGTTCGAATGGATCATTTGGATATGAATTAAGGTCACAAGAACCCTCTAGCACAAAGTTGGGTTGAAAGCTTCATTACCGATTAAGTTTTGACATAAGATTCTACTTAAGTCAACTTCAAACAATCATATATCCCAGCACATAATGAATTAGGTGGCCTATGAACTACCAAATTAAAGGTCTTTGAGCCTTTTTCCAACGCCACCAAGTTTGCCTCATTTAATGTTCAGAGTAAAAACTTATGACTGTTTTACCAAAGACTGCCATACGAGAGTTTTTTGAGTCTGTGAATGACGACTCCAACTGATGGGCCATAGGTTGAACGAAGACCTATCCTGTCAGGTCGTCAGTAGAGTACTGGGAGTTAACTTTAAGGACCCAAATCCTACGGATCAAACCAACGGGCCATAACTGTTGGATATATAGCAAGAGTTAATGGAAAATGGAGGGAAGATGAAAAGAGAGGAATTAGTTAAAAAGTTCTCTTATGCCTAAGTAAAAAGGCATTTCTCCCTCATTGGTGGTGGAAAGAAAAATGGAAGTGTTTAAATAGAGAAACACTTCTATTAGTTGTTAAAAAGGGTTGGAAAGATGGACCCTCTCACGTTGTTGTTGTCGTTGCTCGCTCGGCTCAGCTTCAACTTCGGCTTCGGAAAATGATCGAGAGATTATTTTTTGGACAAAATTTGTTTTAATTATTTAATTAAATAAATTAAATTAAATGGCAAAAATGTTTCAATTATTTAGTTAATTAACCAAAACGTTCCAACCCGACTCAGATCCACGCGACCCATTTTATTTAAAACACTTTCCCATTTTAATTTGAATTTTCCCACCGTTGGAGATGATTGTTCTGAAAGGTTGCAACTTTCAACAACAGTCATGAGAGTTTGAAAGGTTGCAAACTTTCTCGAATGGTCGTGTGTTTTCTGAAAGGTTGCAACCTTTCGGAACTAGTAATTCTTCAGACTTTTTACTTACGAAAATTTCTGATTTCTTCTTCTTCTTCTGCTCAAATTTTATTCGTGTACTTTACTGCCATTGAGTGGCTCGCTGACACAGAGTTTTGGGTATCAGTACACTGGTAATTGAGATTATTCTATCCTGGAAGGACATATCCCAAATCAAACCTCAGATACTAAAGGGGAATAATTTCCTTAAGGGGATACTGTGCATTCAGTGGGATTGATCTTTTTTTATTTCTGTTCATTACAAATTCTGGTATGTTTTACATATTTTTGTTTTTGTTAATTAATTTATGTTCTTCACTATGTTATTTAAACTTTGGTAACTTAGTGTTTCAGCAAAGTTTTTCGTATCACCAGTATTGTTTACAATACAGATCGCCAACAATAAGTTCACCTACCGGTAGGGGTGTGCAAAAACTGAACCGACTGATAAACCGAACCAAGAAAAGTGTTATCGGTTTATTGTTATTGGGTTATTGGGTTAACGGTTTCTTAATGATTTTATAAAAACAATTATCGGGTTATCGATTCGGTATTGGTTTTCAATATTGGGTTATTGGGTAAACCGATAACCCATTAAGAGTTAAGGATATAGTAATTTACTACTTTTACATATACATACATAGTAGTAAATATTAATCTCAATATCTTAATAGTTATGTCTTTGTCATTTAGCCATCAATTCATACTTCGTTGTGACTTTGAATTCACAACTTTACATTATACAAATCGTCAAAACCTAAAGTAAAAATCATATTCCTCTAGATTTCTCTTTGTCTTACACATGTATAGTTCTTTTCATGTTTGTTATTATTATTACTATTTTATGAGCTTTTGTAAATTTACATTATTGTCTTGTCGTGTCAAATTTATTAGAGAAACCATATATTTGTTTTATAAGCATTTTCTTATTGGTTAAACCGAAAATCGAACCATTAAGGACCAAAACCGATAAACCGAAAACTGATAAAAAATTATCTTATTGGTTCTTATTGGTTTAGTGTATTTAAAAACTGAAAATTAATAAATCGAACCGATAATACATAAAACCGAACCGAACTATGCACACCCCTCCTACAGGCTATCGTTTGGACCCGTAAATGGGCTTTTAAGCCTTAAAAATTCAATATAGAATCCACGGATGGGATATACAGTCTATGGGTCAAACCAAGAACCGTATATGAACCCGTCGAAGGTTTTTTCGCCAATTTAAAGAAAGGTAGTTTAGTATTTTTTTTGTAACACCTTGGTCTTAGTAAGAGCTAAATTTAGAAAGAAAAAATTTGGAAAGAGCTAATTTGAGATTTTGTTCAAGTTACGCTTAAGTTGTGAGTTTTGGGTCAACTTCAAATGACCATAACTTTCAGTAATGGATGAGTGAAGTGGCTCATCAGATATCAAATGAAAGGTCTTTGAATCCTCTTTCCAACACCACTAAGTTTGCTAAATTTTGATTTTGGATGAGGAAGATATGCCTGTTTGAAATCAGTCTGTCCAATAAGGAAATTTACCCGAATTAATGATGGGTATTTTGGTTTTTTCCTTACCCCATCAGCTTTAAACATTTTTAGTAATATTTTAAGGGTCTAAACTGATTTAGGTCAGTTTCCATAATCCTAAATATGCTTAGGGTTTTGAGAAGAGTTCAAGATGATTAAAGAGGAAAGGTTCAAGGCGTTCGTCAAGGTTCTTGAGAATTGTCGAGGAATTTCGCTAAGGGTTGATCCCTAAGGGGTATGTAAGCTCTCATAGTATTGGATTCATTCACCCACACGCTAATCATGTGATTTTGTTCTTGAGGTTGAATGACTTGAGTTCTTGAAGAGTTTCTTGAAGTTTCATTCTTAAATCGTTAATGATGAGTTTGACGAGTTCTTGAGATGAAAGTTAGGAGTTTGAGGGATTTTTTATAGTAGATTTTCGTGTACTAATGTTGGGTTTTCGAATCTAAGTGAGTTGGGAAGAAATCATTCGATTCTAGGAGAATTACGGCCAAAAATTGAAAAAGAAAATTCGTCGAAATATTCCAGGGAGGGGATGGGGCGACGCGCCAGCAGTGCACCCCATTTGAGTCTCTAATGTTTAGGGGTTGGTGGCCCACACCAGTAGTGCGCCAAGGTCGCCTGCCCCTACCATTTTCCGTCGTTTGCTCCGTTTATGTTCTTCTAAACTGTACCTTTATTCCTTTCTGATTCTAACTACACTAAACTACATCTAAACATCGAGAGATCCTTCATAACATGAATCTTAACCCTTGAATTCATAATTCAAATTCAAGGTAGAGTTAAGAGTAAAGTCTTGAGAGTTCTTTCGAGTTATTTTGAGAAGTCTTTTGCAATCTTTTAAAACTTGTTTTAAGACTTGAGTACTTAGTTTGAGGATGAGGAGAGTTGAGTTTCATTTTTTCAAAATGAATATAAGGGAACTAAGTAATCTCAAGAGTAAATGTTTTACATTTAAAATGAGAGGAAACATCGATTTCCAAATTGACTTCATGAGGAGTTTTTGAGTATAATCTCTTTTAAGAGAACATTTTGAGTAATAATCTCAAATCTTGAGGATGAGGAAATGTTTTTAAACATATGAGCTGAGTTATATTTTTGGGAATAGTATTGAGCACTGAAATGGGGACGAGTTCATACAACTCAAAGTCCTCATAAACCATGTAGCCAATGTGGGTAGAAAGGGTCATACTTTTTAGATGATTTCTTATTGTTTTTTAAGCATAGCTTAGTGGATCCACTTACTTGAGGATGTCTTATACTCAGGCAAGGTATAAGGGCCCATTAGGATTGTCTTATTTTAGGTGTTTTTAAGCCAAAATAGCTTTTAAGAAGTTTTGAAGTGTTTGGGTAAAGTTAAAAAGTGCTTATAAGCACTTATTTTAAAGCCAAAATAACAAAAATAAGCCAAAAGCCAATCCAAACAGGCTTTTGGCTTTACATACAAACTGAGTTATTTATTGTATTTTTAAATACATTAAGTTGTTATCTACTATTTTAAAAGCTTTATATAAACTGCATCTTAATTGTTGTTTTTATACTGCATTGAGTTGAGTATCCATGAGTTGAGTAGAGTTGAGGTGAGTATGTTTCCATCTTTCCAAGTTCAAGTTTTTATGTTATGTTCAGTGTTCCCCTTACATGCTCGTACATTCAATATACTAATGTCATTTGGCATGTATCATTTCATGATGCAGATACAGGAGATCAAGGTCACCAACAGGCGCTTCGTCATACCATAGCAGTTCGAGTTAGCTTTGGTAAGCCTTCTTGCTTCCGGAGGATCCCTTATTTATTTCCATTTTTTTTCAATTTTGTTAGGATGATCGGGGGTCTTTTCTCGACATCCCTCATATTATTAGAGACTTCATAGATAGACAATAGTAGTAGAGAAGTCTGTTTCATTTTCTATTGTTAATGTTCTAGACTTGAGTTCTTGTGGCCAGTTTGAATAGTTTTAAATGTTCTAAGTTAAGTATTTGAGGCATTTGAGTTAAAACTTTATATTTGAGTTTATCTTATGATGAATAAGTCTTCTGCTAAGATTTGAGCCAGGCCAAGGGTTCGCTTGGGGCCAATAATGGTTCTCTAGTGTCAGTCACGTTCAGGATGTAGGCTTGGGGAGTGACATTTTCTCACCGTTTCAAAGCCTAAACCACGACCCTTTTTCACCTAATTAAGGGTCTAAACATTGTTAAAACATTATATTACGTTCTTTAACACTTCAAAGACTTAGATTAAGGATTCAAGAGCAGAAAAGCTAGGATTTTCTATCGTTCTTCGAATTTTGTCAATTTCGCCAAGAACTTTATTCTTCCCAAATATGTAACACTATCATAGTGATGGAATGAGTTCGTCCTCACACCCTACATCTACTTTCTATCAGTAAAGAATAATCTAGGGTTACATATTTAGTTTTGATAATTCTTGATATAAGTTTGTTGTTGAATTCTCAAATGATATTTATTATGCATTGAGATTCTTAAGTTGATTATCCATGCCTATTTTACAGCATGAACCGTATTATTTGAGTATTCATTTAGTTATTGAGGAGAAACGTTTTAATCGAACAATTATCTTAAATTGATTTTCTGAGAAAGTAAATGTTGGGTTTGAAAGTGATTATGGCGTCATGTGGAAGCTTACAATTGCAAATGATGACATTGATAAATTAGATGACAAAAACGTATACTAAAAATTAAAATATTATTATATGGAATTTATCCAACTGGCCTACATATTAAAAACTAATAAAAACAATAAAATTGTAGAGAGAAAATCTCCCCATAAACAAAAGTCTCTAAACGACTACATTGTGGATACTATTGTGTTTTTCTTTGAAAATATGGATCTTCAATTTATAGATGTCCAAACTTTTCCTCTAAGGAAAGAATAAACCAATTATGGAAAAAAATAATGTTTTTCTTTCAGAAAAAGTAAAAACATTTATGGTAATTCTTTGTCTTTTCTTTAAGGAAAAAATGAACTTCAAATAAGGCAATAAAATTAGGGCAAAACACTAATAAATCTCCCCTTTTGACTGGATTTTTTTGACAAAACATGATCCGCCTTCTTCATATTCTTTATCTTGGTCTTCACAAAATCATCATGTATCATTGTTGCTTACCATGATTTAAAAATTGATATGGGTTAAAAGTTGGAGCCTTGTGTTAAAAATTATGAGCAGGGTTGAAAGTGGAGCTCATGCGTTAAAAGTAATATGCATGAGTTGAAAGTGGAGCACATGCGTTAAAAGTAAGATGCATCAATTAAAAGTGGAGCTCATGCGTTAATATTAAAGATACAGGAGTTAAAAGTGTAGCATAAGTATTAAAGTTTGCAGGGGTTGAAAGTTGGAGTCCATGCTCTAAAGTGAGCATGAGTTGAAAATTGATTTTGGTTTACAGAATGGGGCAGCAGGATATTGTTGAAAATATATTTGAAAATTTTCTCCACATGCAGTAGCAGAAAAATCTTCATTATCATCGTTGTCACGACCCGAGCCTACACCCTGGACGTGGCCAACACTCGAGAACCATTGTTGGTCTCCAAGTAAACCCATATCGGCTTACTACAAGCAGAAGACTAACTCAAGCATACAAAAGCTTAAAAATTGAATAGAATTCATGAAACTCAAATACAAAGCTTTAACTCAAATGATTTACTCTGAATATAAATAGAATATTCAACTAGCCAACAATAGGCAACTAAAGTCTTTAAAACATTTAACAAAATAAATGAAACAGACTTCTCGAACTCTACTGTCTATCTATGAAGCCTCTAACTGACAAAGATGGAAGTCGGGACAAGACCCACGGCATCCTAACAACTGATATAACTGAAAGTACAATTGGAACCCTCCGGAAGCAAGGATGCTCACCATAGCTTATTCGAACTGCATGTGGTATCAACGAAGCACCTGTTGATGATCATGAGTACTTGTATCTGCATAATTAAACGATGCAGGTGATGAGTCCATAAATTGGACTCATTTAGGGCTATATTTTAATAGAAATTAGGTCCTCAAATGCTTATTTTATCTCAATATCTGATGAAAACCCTTAAATTTCAGGTATTTGAAGTGTGAAGGAAAGCATGGACACTACGTCGCAAAAAAGAATGAAATGGCTGAAAAGAACGAAGAAATGAAGGACTGAGGATCGCCAAGTCTACTTGGCGAGTCGCCGAAGGGTCTTACTTCGCCTTTTGTTCCAGTGTGCTGAGCCCTGAAAGAAAGGATCAAGTCGGCGGATAAAGGGAGCAGTCGGCGCATCGCCGAGAAGTTCCACGAAGCAGTACCATGTCGCCCAATGACCCAGAGCACGATAATGTTGAAGGCTGGTGCAAGACGGCGATGAACTACACCAAATGGCGAATCGCTAAGTTGATTGGCGATTCAGACTAACGACGTCGAGTGATCCGCTGCAGCACAAATCTATGAAAACTATAAATACTAGTTAGATGTGTAGTTTTAAGTGTGGAACAATTATTATAATTTTCATATAGAATAGTACTTTTTGATATTTTTGCTCTAAGTTTGAGAGGGTTTTGAAGACTTGAAGATCCAAAGGGTTCCATCTTCAAGATTTGGATTTGGGTCTCTTGGATTCTTAAATTTTGGCATGTACCAAGACTTAAATCTTCATACCCAGTTGAAT
>NW_006239193.1:724757-744751 GCF_000226075.1 Solanum tuberosum | reverse complement strand
AGAGAGTGAGTGGGGTAAGGCGTAGGCTGGTCTTCAAGTGGCAAGTGGGTGTCCGAAAAGGACCCATTTGAAACGGGGTAAGTTGCTCGAGAGAGAGCTTATCCCCCTTAAAGTCTAACCTATTCACAATTATTCTATGAATCTTCTATCTAAAGCAAGTACCCAATAATCTAGCTTAACCCGTATTCTTGCCACATTCCAAGGATCTCCTCTCATTACTTAGAAATCCTTGTTTGTTTTGCTATTTTTACTTACTTGTGCCAAAAAAGCCCATTGTTAATTGACACTCTTGTGTCCCCCTTTAATTTACAATGTTTTTAATCGTTAATGTCTTTAGCTACGACTAGTTAGAATTAAATTTTATTTTTCTATTAATTCTCAAAACCACTGCCTTGGGAACGATCCCAACCCTTGGTTAGGTTACTAAACTATTGTACGATCGTAGACACTTGCATCGGAAGTTGTGTCTCGATTACGCAAACATCAGCAGGCCAAATGGATCAATTGATGGAATGTACGAGCATGTAAGGGGAATTCTAAAGCATAACATAAGCTTGAACTGGTGGAATAGAAACATACTTACCTCTTCTCAACTCAACTCAAATAAACATAGTTAAACTCAACTCGGAGAAAATAGGGCTCAACTCAAGGGTAAATATTCAACTCAATGAAATAAGGCTCAACTCAACAATAAGATATTCAACTCAGTGAAATAAGGCTCAACTCAACAATAAGATATTCAACTCAGTGAAATAAGGCTCAACTCAACAATAAGATATTCAACTCAGTGAAATAAGGCTCAACTCAACAATAAGATATTCAACTCAGTGAAATAAGGCTCAACTCAACAATAAGATATTCAACTCAGTGAAATAAGGCTCAACTCAACAATAAGATATTCAACTCAGTGAAATAAGGCTCAACTCAACAATAAGATATTCAACTCAGTGAAATAAGGCTCAACTCAACAATAAGATATTCAACTCAGTGAAATAAGGCTCAACTCAACAATAAGATATTCAACTCAGTGAAATAAGGCTCAACTCAACAATAAGATATTCAA
Organism: Solanum tuberosum; assembly: GCF_000226075.1. Taxonomy (NCBI): domain Eukaryota; kingdom Viridiplantae; phylum Streptophyta; class Magnoliopsida; order Solanales; family Solanaceae; genus Solanum; species Solanum tuberosum. The sequence continues at coordinate 743,688 of NW_006239193.1, read as the reverse complement.
CTCAGTGAAATAAGGCTCAACTCAACAATAAGATATTCAACTCAGTGAAATAAGGCTCAACTCAACAATAAGATATTCAACTCAGTGAAATAAGGCTCAACTCAACAATAAGAGACTCGACTCAATGAAACACAATTCAACCTAAGATACTCAAGAATAAAGCAACACTAAAAGATGCAATATATGGAAAGCTTTTAAAACAGTTGATAGCACCTCAATGCATTGAAGAATACAATAACAACTCAATTTGTACATAATAAAATATAAAATAACTCGGTGGGAGTTTCTCTAATCGACAACCATCACTATGAGCTATGTGATGATACAACGTCTCTCCCACGCTGCCAGAACCATCCTATACTTTGTCAGGGTATAAGACCTCTCTACTAAGTGTATCCACTAGTCTATACTAAAAATCATTAAGAAATCATCTAAAAAGTATGACCCTTTCTACCCACGTTGGCTACATGGTTTATGGAGACTGGAGTTATTATGAACTCGTCCCCATATCGGTGCTCAATACTACTCCCAAAATATACTTAGCTCATATGCTTAAAAACATAAATCTTTCTATGGTTTGAGGTTATTACTCAAAATCTTTTTCTAAAAAAATATGTTACTGAAACTGCTCAAAACTCTTTTGGAAATCTCAATTTCCTACTCTTTTAAATATGAAAACATTTACTCTTGGGAATACTTAGTTCCCACATATTATTATAAAGAAAATGAACTCAACTCTCCTCTTTCTCAAAAACATTTCTAAAATCATATTATAATATGATCATTGATGACTCGGGAAGTCATACTGCATAAACATTGATGGTATATCCGGATACCATATAACTCATTTATTGATGGCATACTCGATTGTCATACTAATCATGTTTAAGAAAATTCTTTTCTCAAAACTCATCTTTACTTTCTTGAAACTCAGTTTAAGAACTCAAGTGTTGGCTTTAAAAAGTTTTTTAAAATTGGTAACTCAAATCATAGGTTTCATGTGGAATTATGAACATGAACGACTCAACTCAGGGATCTTAATAGCAATAAAGAACCTGAGTACTCAGAACTTCAGACTCAATGATAATAGTCATCTCTAGACTGCTCGACTCATAGGGTTCATGCGGAATTATGGGAATGAACAACTAAACTCAAGGGCTTCATGGGTAACATGTAGTAGTCCCATGATTAGAAATATAATCTCAAAGGGATTAGGAACTCAATACTCAAGACTTAGAACTTGAAGATACTACTCTTCTCAAAGGTACTCAACTGATGGAATTCATACGGAAGTTACGGGCATGAACGACTCGACTCAAGGGTCAAAATATCAATAAGGAACTCATATATACAACTCTTCTCATTCTAAGTCTTGCTTCCTCAAAACTTAGCTCGAATCAATAGTTGATCACAAAGGATTCACAATTGAACTCAAAAGCCTTCTTGAACTCTACACTTAACTCTCTCTTGAATGTGAATTATGAATTCAAGAGTTATGGTTCATAGTATGAAGGATATCCTTATGATAAAGTAGACTCGTGAATACATTTCCTCACTCTCATATTCACTTGCTCGAGTCTTGAAACAAGTTATTAGAAATTGTAGAAGACTCCTCAAAAAGACTCAAAGGGAGTTTCTCAAAACATTCGAAAGAACTCTTAAGACTTACCTCTTAACTCTACCTTGAATTTGAATTATGAATTCAAGGTTACGATCGTGTTAGGAATTATTTCTAGGTGTTTAGAAGTAGTTTATATTGCTTAGAATCGATAGGGCTTGAAGGTACCCTTTTAAAGGACTCAAACGGGCGAAACGACGGAGAATGGGTGGGGGCAAGTGACCCTGGCGCACTTAGTGGCACGTGGTGCCAGACCTCTACCTACAGAGGAGTGGTTGGGGCATTCTCGCTAGCGTGGGGCCCCAGGTCCCAACCCAAAAAACTTCAACGACTTTCTTCCTCAATCAGTTGGATTCAATTACATAACATAAGTACACTCTAATATACTCAAAATAGCACTCAAATCACTACATTTTATCTCAAGAAGTCATCAAAACCCCAACAAAACAAGATTTAGAATGAACTTCAAGAACACTTAACAAGAACATAAATCTTTCAATCTTTATGGACGAATTCGAATATGAAAATCATGTTTGGCGTGTGGGTGAACGAACCCAACACTATGGAAACTTACATAGAACTTAGGGATCAAACCCATGGTGAAAATCCGCAACAAAACGCAAGTATCTCGACGAACGCTTTAATCCTTTCCTCTTTTCTCCTTTTTTTCTCTTCTTGAACTCTCAACTAAAAACCTAGGCATATATTAGGATTATAAAACTAAACCGAATCAGATTAGACCCCTAAAACCTTACTAAAAATGAATTAAATCTGATTGGGTAAGGAAAAGACCAAAATACCCCTTCTTATTTTCAGGTAACTTTCCTTATTTGGACAGCGTGACTTAAAAAGGCCATATCTCACTTAGCCAAACTCGAAAATTAGCAAACTCAGTGGCGTTGGAAATATAATTCAAAAACCTTTCATTTGATATCTCATGGCTCACCTAACTCATCCTGTAATAAGAGTTATGGTCGTTTGAAGTTGACCCAAAACATAGAAAAACTTGGGAATGACTTGAAATAACTCTCTTTGGTTATTCTTGGAACTCAAGGTGCTACATCTAGTGACTTTAAGACTCAAGAAATTTTAAATTCTTTGGCAAAATCCTACTCACAACGAAGGATAGTTCGAGTCTTAGCTCAAAATATTTCTGGTGTGTTACAATCGCGTTGATTGCAAATTGAATTGAAACCATTTGAACTTGTCTTCAATCTTGTTCAACCATTGGATCATTGAACCATGTGCTCTCATACCACTTGTTGGTTATAAAAGTGATTAGGGCGTCATGCGGAAGTCTACAATTGTAAATCATGACATTGATAAACTAGATGACAAAAACGTATACTAAAAATCAAAATATTATTATATGGAATTTGGCCAACTGGCCTACTTATTAACAACTAATAAAAATATATTAAAATTGTAGAGAGAAAATCTCTCCATAAACAAAAGTCTCTAAATGACTACATTGTGGATATTATTATGTTATGCTATGAGAATATAGATCTTCAATTTATAGATCTCCAAACTTTTCCTCTAAGGAAATAATAAACCAATTATGGAAGAAAATAATGGTTTCCTTTCAGAAAAAGTAAAATATTTATGAAATGTTTTGTCTTTTCTTTTAGGAAAACATAAACTTCAAATAAGGCAAGAAAATTTGGGTAAAACCTTAACAGTAAAGAGGAGTTTTTGAGGAAACTTTAAAGAGGAATTTTGAGTCAATCTTAAGGGAACTATTGATTCGCAAATTTATCATCTTTACATTGAGAAAACATAAACATTAATTTCTAAATGAGTAATGAGTTCAGAGTTAATTCAGAGCAGTGTAAGAGGATAGTTTGAGAAATTATCTCAAACTATAGAAAGAGTAATGTTTTCATAAATTGAGAAAAAGTAAATATTATTGGGAGTAGTATTGAGCAGCGATATGGGGGAGAGTTTAGACAACTCACATCCCCCATAAACCATGTCTTGCCAACTTGGGTACAGATCAGACTTTTTAGATGAATCCTTAGTGACTTCAAGCAGAGCTTAGTGGATCCACTTAGTTGAGGTGTTCTATATCCCGGCATGATATAGGACAGTTCTAGCAGCGTGGACAAGAGGTTGTATCATCACTTAGCTCATAGTGATGGTTGTCGGTTAGAAAATCTCCCAATAGAGTTTAAAGTGTACTTTTATATATCACTTCTTATGTTAATGTTCAAATGATGAGAAACTATTTTGTAAAGTTAAATGGTTTCATTCCATTAATTTTTTACATTAAGTTCAGTTTATGTTATACATATTCCAGTCTTTTCTTTCAGTTATTTCACCTCAGCTATATTACATACTCGTACATTCAAATGTATTGATGTCATTCGACCTGCATCTTTTATGATGTAGATATCGGTGCTCAGGATCATCAACAGGGATTTCATTAAGATCACTTTGTGTTTCAGACAACTTTTGTGAGCCTCATTGCTTTCCGAAGGATTTCACAATTTTCTTTCATGTTATTTTTGAGTTGTCGGGGTATTTTCTCGACTTCTATCCTAGTATTAGAGGCTTCATAGATAGTTAGAGTTGATGAGTCTCTTAGTATTTCCCTTTTGTTTAAGACATTTTGAGATTGTTTTATAAAGTATTATTATTATTATTGCACTTAAGTATTTTCAGATAGTTTGAGTTCAGTATTTACTTGAGTTTGAATGTTCTAAATTCTATCTTTTAAAGCTTATTTATGCTTGAGTAAGTCCTCTGCTAAATAGTCAGCCAATCCAAGGGTTAACTTGGGAATCAGAAATGGTTCTCAAGTGTCGGCCACGTCTAGGGTGTAGGCTCAGGGCATGATAGAAAGATAAAAGTATGTGTGTATAACAAGGTGACTATTTGGAATAAGTATCCCCTTTTTTGCATATATGACTTCTTTGATTAATTACAAGGTGAGTCAATCTTCTCAAAGATTGACTTGAGGCCCAGGTATCATCAGCTTAATATTCAGGCTAAAAATATTTGTGATATAGCCTTTTGGACAAGACATGCACATTGTGCATTTTTGGTTATATCTTTCAAACTTAATAATGCTCCTAGCACTTTTATGAGCTTGATGAATAGTGTTTTCAAAACCTATTTAGATTTGTTCGTTATTGTATTCATGGATGACATCTTGATATTTTCTAGGAGAAAGGAGAAGCATGAGAATTACCTTAGGATTGTTTTGGGGTTGCTAAAAATGAAGCTGTTGTTTGCTAAATTTTGTAGGTGTGAATTTTTGTTCTCTATAGTGTACTTCCTAGGGAATATGATTTCTAAAGTATGAGTGATGGTTGATCTACATAATATCAAAGTAGTTAAGAATTGGCTAAGACCACTTCAGTCTGAGAGATTCACACTTTTGTGGGGTTAGCTGGTTATTACCATCGGTTTGTGAAGTTGACTAGTTTAACTTATAAGGAGGTTTCATTTGAATGATCTAATAAATGTTAGGAGAGATTCCAAATGCTCAAGAATTTGCTGACCACAACAGCTATTCTAGCTTTGCCCATGAAAGGTAAAGATTTTGTAGTTTAATGTGATGCTTTATGTTCTAATTTGGGTTTTGTTATGATGTAGGATAAGCTAGTTATTTCATATGTTTCTAGATAGTTGAAGTTTCATGAGAAAAACTATTCCACCTCATGATTTGAAGTTGGCAGTTGTGGTATTTTCTCCAAAAATCTAGACACATTATCATTATGGTGTCCATTGTGAGGTATTCAGTGATCACCACATCCTTCAACATGTGTTTACTCAGAAGGATTCGAATGTGATACAATGAAGATGTATGTAGTTTCTCAATGATTATGACGTAACTATCTTGTTTCATTCAAGTAAGGTTAATGTGGTAGTTGATGCATTGAGCAGAAAGTCTGAGAGCATAGGTAGTTTAACTTGGTTGGAGGTTTTGAGATGTTATTATGCTAGAGATGGCTAACAGTCTTATGAGACTTGAGTTATTAAATTTTGGTAGACTATTGGCTCATGTAGAGGCAAGATCTTAGTTTTTCAATTACATTAAGGCCAAATATTTTGAAGATGTTAAGTTGTGCAAGATTCGTGACAAGGTATTGCAAGGGGAAACAAAAGAAGAAATGATATATGATAAGGGTGTTCTGAGGATCAAAGGGTGTGTGAGTGCACCCCGTGTCTCAAAACTTTTCTGATAGAGGCTCACAATTTTAGATATTTTGTACATCCTGAAGCCACCAAGATGTATCATAACTTGAGGCAGCATTATAGGTAGGGTGGAACGAATCGTGATACTGTGGAATTTATTTCTCAGTGTCCAAATTGTCAACTATTCCTAAGTGGAAGTGGGAGAGAATTGCTATAAATTTCTTAGTTGGTCTTCCAAGGACTATGAGTAAGTTCGATTTGATTTTGGTGATTTTAGATAGGATGACTAATTCTTCACATTCCATACCAGTTCAAGTGACTTATAGTGCAAAGAAATTTACCAAGATATATCTTCATGAGGTTGTTAAATTGCATGGAGTTTTGGTGTCCATCATTTCTTATAGAGGAAGGCAGTTTAATCTAACTTTTGGAGAACCTTGCAAGCTGAGTTGTCCACAATGCATTTGAGTATAAAATTTCCCCCTCAGACTGATTGGCAGTTTCAGATGATTATTCAGGTATTGGAATACATACTTTATGCGTGTGTGATCGACTTTGGTGGTCATTGGGACCAGTTTTTGCCATTGGCTGAGTTTTCATATAATAATAATTATCACTCAAATATTAATATGGCTCAATTTAAGACGTTGTATTTGAGAAAGTGTAGATCTCCCATTGGTTGGTTTGATGCATTTGAGGCAAGGTTGTTGGGTACTGAACTTATGAGGGAGTCTTTGGAGAAGGTGGAGCACAATGCATTTGAGTATAAAATTTCCCCCTCAGACTGATTGGCAGTTTCAGATGATTATTCAGGTATTGAATACATACTTTATGCGTGTGTGATCGACTTTGGTGGTCATTGGGACCAGTTTTTGCCATTGGCTGAGTTTTCATATAATAATAATTATCACTCAAATATTAATATGGCTCAATTTAAGACGTTGTATTTGAGAAAGTGTAGATCTCCCATTGGTTGGTTTGATGCATTTGAGGTAAGGTTGTTGGGTACTGAACTTATGAGGGAGTCTTTGGAGAAGGTGGAGATAACCTATAAAAAGATTTTGGCAGATCAGAATAGATAGAAGGAATATACACATCATAAGGTTAGTATAACGGCCTAACCACCTAGTGATATTTTCTGCTCTGGGTCAAGGCCTGCACGACTTTAAAATGTGTCACTAGTTAGTAAGGTCTGCTTAATTATATACCCAACATCTCTCTTGTGTTTTGCCTATGTAGGACTTCTAATCTTAAGTTGAGGCGTCACATACACCCCCTTCATAGACTCAACGTCCTCACTGAGGTTTGCCCCACCTTATCGGGATTTGCGTAAACTCAGTTGAACTTTGGCCCACATCAACAAGGCTGACACCAAATGGGATTTTCCTAGACTCAGCACTGAGGTTTTGCCCCACCTTATCGGGATTTGCCTAAACTCAGTTGAACTTTGGCCCACATCAACAAGGCTGACACATGAATGGCTTTGATACCATTTGTAATGGCCCATCCCTCTAGTGATATTATCTGCTCTGGGCCTAGGCCCACATGGCTTTAAAATGTGTCATTAGTTAGCAAGGCATGCTTACTTACATACCCAACATCTCTCGTGTATTTTTCCGATGTGGAACTTCTAATCTTAAGTTGGGACGTCACAGTTACAAATATAAATTTCATTCTAGGGGAAAAGATTTTGCTCAAACTTTCACCCATGAAGGATGTGATGAGGTTTGAAAAGAGAGGTAAGTTGAGTCTGTGGTCTATTAGTCCTTTTGAGATTCTTAGATGTGTGGGGGAGGTAGCCTATGAGTTGGCCTTACCTCCAAGTTTGTTAGGCTATCATCCAGTGTTTCATGTGTCTATTCTAAATAATTTTTTACGGTGATGACAATGATTTCATTTGGTGGGATTCTGTGATATTTAATGAGATCTTGTCTTATAAAAGTAGTGTGTGGCTATTTTAAATAGGGAAGTCTGTGAGTTGAGATCTAGAGTTATTTTTTCTATCAAGGTCCATTGGAAGAACTTTCCTCCAAAGGAGCCACTTGGGGGACTGTATCATACATGCATAGCAGATATCCTTTGTTGTTCACGGAGTCTTAGTATATTTCTTTCTATTCCTTCCTTCTATCCTTTCATTCATATTCCCTCTTTGATGGGCGAGGATTAACGTGTGTTGAATATGTATCTGATGTACCGACCTTCCCAGTCATTGTACACTATTTTTTTTATCATAGTGCCCTTGCATAGGTCCCTAGGGGATGAGAATTGGCAAGAAGTCAAAATATGAGCGAGTGGTAAAAAATCTGTCGAGCTTCAGTATAGCGAAGGCATCAAAGTTGTCAAGCTTTGCTATATCAAAGAGATCATCGATATAGTGACCTTCGCTATAGTAAAGGTCTTGATTATTTAGTTCATGTTTTAAGTAATTTTTTTGTTCAGTATTGGTCATAACATATATTATTTGACCAGAGAATCCCAAGGGCGATTTTTTCAAGACATAGGGTTTTTCTCTCTTGAGGTTCGTAATTTCAATCCATCTTTCCCTTCATAATTCATTTTCTTCACAGAATTGATGGTTGAGTTCTTCGTGGAACTTTGTGAGTTGAACCCTAGGCTATTTATTATCGGGGCAAAATGTAAAGGGAGGGTAATTATGAGTAATTTCCATTTTTTATGTTTAGTATAACACTGGTAATCTAGGTTTTAATTTCGGTATTGAGAAATCTAGAAACCCCATAAAATGAGTTCTTGAGCATATGAACTACTTATGACAGGTTAGTTGGGCTAAGACTCCACGAATAGCTTTGGGTTTATCATATAAACCTCCTATTTGAACACAAAAAATGTACACAAAAGTCCCGATACCCCAAGTGAAAACTTAAAATTCTTTTAAAATCATCCTATTGATAAGGTGAGAAACTCAAATCTAAAATTTTATCAAAAATAAAGTTCAAATTGACCATAAAATCAACAAAGTAGGATTTCCAATTTTCATGCTCATACGTAGTTAAAATAATTGACAAAATTAGTAAATTCGTGTCAAAATCGGTATACCCATAATATTAGGGCATTAAGTTCCAAAAGTTAACATTACCCAATCAATAATCGATCTTTAAGCCAACCATTTACAATTTCTTATGTTTGTGGTTTCAATTATTAGCTTTGTGAAGCAAAATCAAACATAATGAGTATTAGGGGTGTGCATTCGTTTTTTTGGTTTGGTTTTGTACTATTCGGTTTGAGTTTTTTGGTTTTTGGTTTTGAAGAAGTATAATCCAATACGAACCAAAATAAATTTGGTTCGGTTTGGTTTCTCTCTTTTTGGTTTGATTTTTCTCGATTTGGTTATTCTGTTATGGAATAATTAGAAACATAATCAGAATTATATTTGCAATTTGAAAATATTATTTACCTTCTAATATTGAATTTCTTAAATATACCTTCTAATATAAATCACAAGTAAAACACAATACTTAAGAGTATATCAATTATAGATATCCAAACATAAAATATAAATTAAGTCATAATGAAAGACAATAACACACACACACACTCTCTTTATATATAATTCGGTTTTTTGTTTTTATTTTTTTAAATACGATAGCAAACCAAAAAAGTAAATTATTAATCCAAAATCAAACCAAAAAATCAATCCAAATTAAAATTCAGTTTGCTTTGGTTTAGTTTTTCGATTTAACCACAATAGTGCACACCCCTAATGGGTATTCTCAAAAAATGAATAAAATAATTGTACAATTTGTATCCATTATTTATACGAGAAGAACTCTATTTTTTCAACACTAAAGGTCTTCACCAGACCTGATTCTTCTTTGCACCAGCTCTATTTTTTTTAAAGTAAAATCCATCGATCTGATTGCCTCATACAACCTGGTTATGGACCATTCATTTTCCTTGGAGTACTAGTGTCACGACCCAAAGTATATCCTAGACGTGACATGGCGTATAGGACTTCGAGAGGCCCAACACAATCCACTTAGCATGCTTAAATAATATAATAAATTAAAGAGTTTAAAAAGATAGTTTATATCATAAAGAGTTCGTAAAAAAAAGGGAAGCGGAAGTCTACATAGTCTCAAAGCCAACTATTACATCAAGAATGATTGGGACGTAACTCATGCATCACATACAATATCTGAAAAGTAAAGGCGAAAAACGATAAAAGGTTTGGTCCTCAGAACATGAGGGCTCACCACTACTCAGGACTACCAAAGTGATCACTAACCACGGGGATGCGGAATTGAAGCGTCGGACCCTACATTTTTAGCAGAATGTAGGCAAGAGTATGCGTTATTACAATAATGTGCCAAGTATGATAGCAATGCATAGAGTTATAAATCATGTTAAAAGGACATTTTTGTGATATGTCAAGACCAAGTTAAAACATGAGATAAGAGGTCAAAAACATAATCATGATCATGGTCAATGAAATTAAAATCATCTTTGAACACATGTGAGATACTTCTAAAAGTAACCTTAGTTCATTATTATTGTTGTGCGAAATTTACCTTAACCGACATAGACCATGTGAGCTATAACATGGAATCTGGTGGCTACCCCCACACCAAAAGGAGGTGTCCGTACTTGCCAAGCTAAGAACCATAACTTCTAGCTTAAGTGGATCCACTATAGCTAATGTCTATCTAATACAACCTATGGTGGCACATAATTTATGGGACACGGGTAATCGCCACTTGTCCACTCGGTGCTAATCATAATTCCCACGGATTAGTCATCAATCATAGTCATTTTATCTTCAAGGGACATGGGTAATCGCCTCTTGTCTTTTCGTTAGAGGACATGGGTAATCACCGCTTGTCTCATCATTAGAATAGCTCCATAACTTTGGTCCTTTTTAGGTGAGAAGAACTTTCAACCTTATTAATCTTTTATGTGAGAAAATCCTTTCATATTCATGTATTGAGTAATACATGAGAAAATCCTTTCACAACAATCGACAACAACATTTATGCTTTACTCTCCAAGTAACTTATATCATATTTCATCAATTTCATAAGAACATGCATATCTTCATAAATTCATCTTTCATAGTTCAATACCCACTTTTAATCATCATAGTCTAGAAAACATAGGCTAAGCATGGGTTCATGGGGATTCATCTTTAAAATATAGAATTATCTTAATTCATGCATAATAGTTCATAAAACAATCAATTAGATCAACATTGAAAGGAATCCATGGCATGGAAAAAAATCCTAATTTCAATTGAAGATTTCTAACTTGTAAATTAGAGAATTTAATAACCCTATGGAGGAAAGATCTCCATAGGTGAAGACTATCATACCTCAATGCCAAAAGCTTGAAATCAATGGAGGATTAGGAGACTTGATCTTGAAACTCTAGTTTTCTTCTTCTTCCTTAGAGAGAAATATTTGAGAGGATGACTTGTTCAACTTTGGGGAATTTAGGAGAATGAATTGAATCGGGTGATTTGGGGGGTAAAAATCATTGTATAGGGATTTGCGTAAAGGGTAAAACGACCTAGTATTGGGTTTGAATATTTTGGGAAAAGTGCAAAAGCCCCTCTTAAAATAACGGCCGACTCTCACTAACGGCCCAACCTACGGTCCGTAGGTCTTACCACAGACCATCCTAGTTGACCGTCAGTGGGTTCAGAGACCACCAACTTTGGACCCCCAACGACGGGACCCTATGTACGGTGTGTGGGTCCACTTAGGAACTGTACATCCAGTTGTGGGTCCCAAATTTTTATCTTAAAATCTCACTAAGTGTGGGACTCACCTACGAGGCCTACCTACGGCCCGTACACTGAATGACGGACCGTCATAGTGAACCGTCACAAAGTACTGAGACTGGATATTTTTGGAAAACTTGTATTGTCCAACCACGGACCTACCTACGGACCGTGTGTCAGACCACGAGTCGTTGGTGGCTCTGTCGGTACTGGCAGAAGAATTCCAAGAAACCTACAATTTTTCACTTATTTGAATATTAGGTGTTACACCTAGATAATGATACAAATCTACTTGTTCAATAAAATCTCAATATCGTACTCATTTCCCTTGTCAAATATTCTTGCTCAAGAATAATTTTATGTTTCATGATAAAAATCTGATATGGACTTTTCAAAATCACCCAAAATTTAGAGGTCAAACCTATAATTCATGGATGAAATTTCTTTAGTCTTGGAATATAATTTTGATCTCTAAAACTAAAAACAGACCTTCGAATCGACACATTTTTATGCTTAAACAAGGCCAAATCACTCAAAATATTCAAAAATACATTCGAAACTCATAAAAATTTAACTAAAATTTACGGACAAGTCCAAAATCATCATATAGAGATGTTGGAACATTTCAATCATAAATCCAAACTTGTTCAGTCAACTAATTGATTGTAGTCAACTATTAACTTAAATTCTACTAGAATATAACTTGAGTGTCCTAAACTCAATCAGAAACTTTTGAACACGAACCAATATACAAAAAAAATATGAAACACATTTTGGATCAATTAGGTTCATGAAATCATTGATACGAGGTCATCTTGATCAACATTTGGCAATACCTTAGCTTTCTTAAAACTCAAAAGTACAACCAAGGACTCAAATCACTCCCAAACACCTCGATATCCATACCAACCAGACCACCAAGCCAAATATCACCTTTAGGACCTAAACAACTGACACAATTCTAATTTGAGATCATTAACTAAGAATTTGGACATTGATCAAACTTCAAACCTTCAAAGTCAAAAATCTCAATCAATATTCATTCGATCACATTGAGAATTATGTCACCCCTTCCCGCTTGTCACAAATAGTATGAAGAAGCTACAGGGAGGGTAAAAATAGAAAAAAATACTAAAAAAATTTAAAATTGAATTGTTTTCTCTTAACGCATATGTACTCTTCTAAAATCATTCCATCTATTCTTTCAAATTATAAACAAATTAATAAAACTACAGGTAGATCAAACCGGGGAAATATGTTCAAAAATAAAATGATCATGCGAGTCGTTTTACATGTTTTGTTTAATTTGGTTTTAGTTTGATTCTTCGATTTGGGCCAAATAGGGTAGACTATTCTCTGATTCAAAATTGAAGTGTGTAGATAACTGTTGGATAGAATGACACTATAAGGCCCAATGCAAATTGTGGCCCAATAAACTAATATGGCACATATACTTGGGTAGTTAAATTAGTTAACAATAAATATCCCTAATGTACTCTTAACGACTACTAGTACAAAACTGTATAAGTAATTTTTGGTAGACGTGGTTACATGGCCAAATTAAGATATTATTGGTGTAGCTAGCTATTATGTTTTTAATTTTAACCTTAATTATTCTCCTCTTAATTAATTAACTGTTGAATTTATCGTGCGATCGTAAAAACATCATTGTATTTATAGACTAATCTTTTTCTTGTTGGGATATATACTATTAACCATGTGTTAAGAAATAATATTTATTATAGAATAAATATATGCTCAATTTTAATAGATCATATATTCGTTTATGGTGTTTGTTTACTTATATAGTAGATGATTTAGTGTGTAGAATTTTAGCTTATACACAGAGGATTAAATCATCGGTTCTTATAAGTATAAAGTATTTTGTTCACAATCTAGGATGGAAATTGGACATGCCATCGGTACGATTGTACCACAAGATTATATGTAATTTATCTTGATTATGGGAATGGTATAGTTCCAACTTCTTGTGCTAGTGCATTTTGTATGTATTGAACGGGACCGAGTAGAGATAGTTGTTTTAGACTGACTGACAAAACATATTCTCTAAACTATTAAATGTACTTAAATTCTTAGTCCTGATATAACTATTATGATCTGTATATATTAATTATCGTTTTGATTTATTAAAAGGTGAGATTCTGAGATGAGTCAATATGCCTGGTAAGTTGGATGATAATAATAGATGGAATCCATGTCTCGTTATAGAGATTGATTGATATGCCTTTTTGAGAAACTTATAAGTTTTCATCATGTCAAACCTTACAAGTGGATTTATGAATCCGACACATGAAATAAGTTAAGTAGTGCTCTAAAGAAAATTAATCACTAAGTTAAATTCGTCAGTAATTTAATTTATTGATTAGTATCTGAAATCTTAACATGGGAATTACATAAGTGTTTAATGTGGAATTACGAAATATAAATAGAGGAGTGCAATTTACGAATTTCTAGTGGAATGATTTGTAATTTATTATGGTAAGAATAATTCAAATTAATTATTTGGAATTATTTTCATAATAGGATGCCTCAGTAATTAAATCTATGGTCCCTCCAGTGCTCATATTTAACTAGAACTCAGAATCCTATTTCTTAGGGGGAAAAGGAGTAGGCGTATGTTTTCTTGTTTTTCAAGAAAAATGGGTTTTCTTCTCCTTTTTGGATTGGGGAAGAAATCTCTATAAATAGAGATTCTCCTAGCCTAGAAAAAGATGGGTTAGTTTTCTATTTGATACTTGCCCACCCAAGTATATTTGAGAGAATTCAGATGTGAACTTGGGATCACTGTAGAAGACCATAGTTGGTCTATCTTGTGGATTCGCTTGAAGGTCTGTCTATCTTAGAGATTCGCTTGGAGGTATCTGCTCACGCTTCAAGAGGTATTTATCGAATTACATTTCAACAAGTTTATGTGTTCTAACATGATTGTGTGTTCTAGCATAAACAATATTGGTTATCTATTATTCATGTAAGCCGGAAGATTCTAGTATGCTTCCGCTGTGCATATAATTTTTCAACATTTCTAATATCAAATATTATAAAAATAAAAATGGTGCCAAGTTTCTTATTTCACAGAAGATCTATTAGTAAAACTCTAGTCTCTCGTGTACCGATCAATTTCTTTTTATCACTCCTATTATTGTTTCTTTTATTAGATTGATTGAAATAAAGTTGCATATTAGAACACGTGTATTCTTTGTGTTTGGATTTGTTTGTCTTAAACTGGTGTGTGAAGCTAAGTAACAACATTAGAATAAATTCAAGAATCAATGTAATTACTACGGTCTACAGTTGTGGGAAAAACAAACAATATTACTACCATTAATGTTTTGACTAATATGTGTTTATGCTAGAGTGTCTACAATGATATTTTAATTTGTTGTCTCTTAACAATAATTAGGGCAGGAAATAAATTGTTCTTGTATGTAACAAATAATGCTAGATATCCCCAACTACAAACCATTTGTCTTAATTACTAAGTTTGATGATATGAACTTTATAATATACTCTCTGTCCCTAATTACTTGTCCACTTTTCCCTTTTTAGTTGTCTCTAATTACTTGTCCATTTTGACAAATCAAAAAAGGACAAAAAAATTTATCTATTATACCCTCAATTAATTACTTTGAAAAAGGTAGATCATTTTGAAAATCTTAATGTTTTAATTCATCCACTTTATAATTAACAGGGGTAAAATAGTAAACTCACTCTATCAATCATTGTTCATTTAATAGGTGTGTCGATTCAAAAGTGGACAAATAATTAGGGACAGAGGGAGAGGGAGTACGTACACACAACTATTGTTCTTGTAAACATAGGGAAAATAAACTTTCGACTAGCACAATATCAAAATAAAACAAATCTCTAGATGTTATGCATTTGTATAGTCTTTGTTGATGTGAAGGGCAAAACTGAAGCTCTGCATGTGGGGCAATCTTTTTTTATAAGTAGCCATTGTTTGATGCATCCCGCATGATATTCATGGCCGCACCCAAGTGTACCGATGTTCTCTTCATGCTCAAATCTGTCATGACATATGACACAAATCCCTTCAATTTTTATTGGATTATCTACTTCGTCTATTGGCACATCAACATGATGAATTCTTGTTTTAAAATACCTCAATGTAACATCCTTCGCAGTCTCCTCCACGTAAGCATCTTGATGATCCGGATCACTTGTTGGAGGATTTCTCCAATTTTGTGCGGATTAGTCTAGCAGATTTACCTCTACACCGGTTCTTAAGAAACTATATATATCTACTGAATTGCGACCACTCATGTTAAAAATATCAACAATAAAAGAATGAAAATGAGAATTGCTAATTTTTCAGTAACACTAATACAGATCGAATTAAACAAAAATAATGTTGGAATTTCCTTGAGTTTTTGAAAGGAACATAAGTAGCAAAAAGAATGTATAAGAAGTTTGAGTGAAAATGAAGTGTATATAATGATAGCCTACCATATCTTTATTTGGGATCTTAATAAGTGGTATTCCTTATTTGTATTGAAATCAGATTCATTGACAATATAAAATATATAGATAGAGATAGCCTACCATATTTTCTATTTCATTTGGAATATTAATAAATTGTATTCCTAGTTCATTATAATTGGAAATTTAGTAAATTATATTCCTAGTTTATTATATTTGTGAAATTAATAAATTGTATTCCTAGTTCATTATATTTAGAAAATTAATAAATTGTATTTCTTGTTCATTTGGAAAATTAATAAATTGCATTACTAATTTTTTTTAATCAGATTTATAGACAATATGATACAGGGAAAAGAGTCTGAAAAATACTTCAACTTTGGCCGAAATTGTTGTTACGATACCAAACTTTATGGAGGACCTTTTACCCCCTGCACTATTTAATAGTGTACTTTAAAGGTATATATGTGCCCACGTGGACACATTACTATTTAAAATTATGCAATATTTATGACGTCCACGTAGGCACATATATACCTTTAAAATACACTATTAAATAGTACAGGGGTAAAAGGTCATTTCCAAAATTTGGTATCGTAACAACAATTTCAATCAAAGCTGAAGTATTTTTCAGATCATTTTCCCTATGATATATAAAGAGATGGCCTACCATATTTCCTAGTGCATTTGGGAAGTTAATAACTTGTATTCCTAATTTTTTTTGGAATCGAATTTAGTGATTTGACCGTTACTAATTACTTGACCAAATGGGCCTAAATCTTATAAACCTTTTTTGTCTTTTAAATGTGTGCGGAAAGGAAGTCAAAGAAAATAGAGTAAAACATATCATTTTTATATTGTTTGATAAATACAGAAGAAAAAAAATGAAAAAGACTTGAAGAATGACTTGCCACTCATACCGAACTCATCACCTATACAACAAGGTGAATAAAAATGCAAAGGTAAATATGAAAATATGTATACTCAACAACATCATCGACTGGCCTAACATGAAATGATGACGAAGGTTGGTCATATACTACCCTATTGAATACTTAACAACATATATATAACAAACATTTATGTAATGACCCTTACTAGAAACTAAAGACAATATTTTATCAATTTAGGACAATATTAGAATCAAAATCAAGACCAAGGGAGGCTAACAAACCACATTTGTAGCCACTGAATCATTTATTATATCATGCCAATGGACCATATATTTAAAATGAGATAAAAGTATAAGAATGATGTAATGAATCCTACATAGCCAGAAATCTATAAATACCTTCTTCTTATACCTGATTGTCGGGACCCCTGGGAGGACTCGCGAGGTCCTCATACCTAACATGTAATGAACATTCCAATACTATGAAATGTCCTAGGTGAAGCATCTTGTACCAAATAATCCTATATCAAGAAATATCACGGATGACTCTCAATCGAGATTTATCTTTTCTCCTCTTTAATGTCAATATATATGAGATGCAACACCCACACCAGATTCAATCCTCAACAAATACAATCATAAATAAGCTCAAAGTAATCAACATTAAGTGAAAAATAGTTTAAGTACTCAAATACGTATTTCATAAGCAAGACTTCAACAATAAATTATTTGAGCTATTTTACGTGAGCAACAATAGAATCTAACTAATGCTAATACTAGAAATCAATATTATATAGTCACAAAGTTCATTAACTCAGACAACAAATGCAGTAATACTTCACAAAGAGTTAAACAAAGTCTCAACTTGTCTTAATCAAAGTCCAAACCCGTCAAATTATGGATTTGTCCTCCATTAAAGCCTTTGAAACTGCATTAGAGGTTTGTAATAAAGTATGTAAACACCCATATTTCTATGTGAAAAACTTTTCTCAAAATTGGGTCAAAAGTCAAACCCGAGCCTTTGTGTTCAAAATCATTTTGCCTATAGCTTGGGGGAACTCACACATGGAAAATCAACTAAATTGGGGCATTAATATGCCCCAAATCAAAGAATTTCAGTCTCTAATACTTGGGCCTAAAATACCAAATTCTCAGATTCTCAAGCACCATTAAATCATTAATTTAGCAGGAAAAATGCAAAATAAGGGTTAGAATCTTTTCCCACAAAGAAATTTAGCAATTCCCCTTGATTTTGTCTCAAATTGTTCTCGTATGCTCCCTAAATCGTGAGTTAATTAATAAATCAAACTTACAATTGAACACTATTTCAACACAACGATTTTGCAAAATCTGAAAATCTGTCACGGATGTTAACTCGCTGGATAGAAAATGTTCCACAGCGGTTGAAGTCATTTAAATGAATAGACTTCACCATAATAGGATTTCCCTCGTTGCTGCAACAACACAAAATCCTCACTAGTGCGAGCTTTAGGCTACGGAAAAGGCCTCATAAAAGTGGACCGCTCCTTTCCCATCAGAGCAACTTTATGGATGCACGCATGCAACCCTCAATCGCAAGTGTAGACCAAAGCTCGTAGGTGCAGTTGCACTAGATTCAGCAACACACAATAGTTCTAAAGATCATTACACCCAAAATCAACCCACGAAAATTGTTGAAATGTATGCGTCCACGTTTTATATGGGACCAGGTCCTTAGCACAGTTGCACTAACAGAAAATAAACAAAGTGCTGAAAGTAAAGATTGCACAACAACTTTACGTGAAAACCTCCTTGCTCAAGGGAGTAAAACCACGACCTGGCCTGCCAGGACTTTTCAAAACTTCTTTCACTAATCTTCTCCAAGCAAAAAGCAAAAGCAAGTTTACAAACCAGGATTAACCTACTAATCCCAACTCTAAGCAATACCTCCTATTACTTAGATGAGCCAGAGCGGACACAACACCGCTTACTATACTAATCCTAACTGATTAATATAGACCTTTTAGAGTAAGAGCCTAAGTTACCCTTAACCTAGTTCTTACAATGATTCAAACAAGTTTGAAACGTTTCTTTCACAAGTGAAACG
>NW_006239193.1:715420-717911 GCF_000226075.1 Solanum tuberosum | reverse complement strand
AGTACCAGGTACCCCTCTTCCCACTGGAACTTCAAAATGATTAAAGACAAAGTTAAGCAAATACCCATAAGGAATTCCGTGCTTCGCATTCTTCCATGTCATTACTCTATGCATGTGTTCAAGCATAATTGCTGGCAGATTAATTTCCTCAAGCTCATCAAGTTTCTCCATGAGGAAAAGATCGGCAGCAGAGGCTACAGTTCTCTTCTCAGTCCTGGGCACCATTACTTTGTTAATAAACTCAAACATCAATTGATACACCCCTTTAAGGAACTTCTTAGGAAGGCCTGCACGCTTGACGTCTCCTCGTTTGGTGGCAAGCTTCGAGAAATCAGTAGATGGTTTGCATCCTTCAATAGTTCGAACACCCACGACGGGCACTCCAAGAATAATTCCCAGAGTTTCTTCATCAAGATGAATCTCCACATTCCGGACTGTCGTTGTGATTCCACCACCTTCCAGTAGTTCCATTTTGTAGAAAAACTCACGCACTTCAGGTTCATGTAAGCATGGAACTGGTGGTGCAAATAAATGATTTCAGCCTTGAATGGTAACAGCATCAACCAAATTTCCCATACCAAACAGAGTGTTAATGTCAGGATCAAAGACTCTACCATTCAAGACCTTTTGTTGTTCCATATTCTCTATCCTCTCTTTTCTAGTCAACTCCTTTTCTTTGATTTGAGTTTTAATAGTAGGACCAGGTCTCTGCTTTCTTCCTGTTTCTCCCTATGCAAGAGATGGCTGAATTTTCTCCTTCCCAATTTTTGCAGTAGATTTCCTTCCCCCCTTTTGAGTTCCCTTTGATTTAATCTTTTCTTCCTCACCTTCTCTTCTCATTCTTAACACATATTTGACAGCATTTTCAGATTCACTATCACTATTCTCAATAGACACAGGCACAGAGGCAGGTTGTTTGGGCTTAACCCCTTCTCTTCTCCTCTTCCTAGTTCTTTCCGTGTGGGCTTTGTTTGCAGCAATGGCACTCCCCATAACCTTTTGTGCTTCACTCCTTGTAATATACTTCTTTTTGTCTCCTTTAGAACCAGGCATTTCCAACTTTCCCTTCCCTTTTCTCTGTCGTTCTTTTGCTCTTTCAGCAGAGTTTTCAACAATGTCAGCCTCAGATGTTCCTTTAACGCCTTCCAACTTCAGAAACCTGTATTTGAGATTGGTTTGCTCCACGCATTCCCCTTGAGCGCCATTTTAACGGAACCTCTTCTTCTTCTTCCTTATCGCTTCCAACATCAAATGATTTAGGTGTTTGGTCAAAGATAGGCTCACTTCTGGGAAGGACCTGATCCGGTGACTCCAACTCATGCTCCAGAGAAGAGGGTTGAATATCCCTTCTTAAAAAGGCTAAACCTTGAACGGCCACCAGTTCATCACAGACAAGTGGGGTCTCATTAGGTTTTGCCACAGATTGTGCTTCCAAGAAGGAGGATTTTTCACTAGATAGGACTAGAATAGGAGAGCATTTCAAGGTATTTCCGGAGGAAAGAACATGAGAGACTAAATTGTCGGCCGGCGGGCAGAGAGGTTCAACTATTTCGCCGGCACCACAGACAGGGGTGGAGGGAGACGCTTCAGGAGGAGGATCAGGGAAGTTAAAAGGGTTAAATTTTTCAGAGGACTCAGTGATAGATATTTTGAGAAGAAGAAGGAAGAACTTGGAGAGAGGTTTAGAGAGATAAGTTAATTAGATTTAAAAGGAGACAAGAAAAGAAAAAAAGAAGCATTCTCCAAGAGAAATTAAATAGAAAGGTAACGGGTCCCAATTGAGGTGACCTTTAGTATTAAAACGACAAGACGTTTTGAACTGACATGATGAATGGGCGAAAGACATGTGGCAGAGATGTTTGACTTCTAGACAGTGTAGTATAATTAATACTAACCTCATGAGGACCAGGTCCTCCTTTCAGTTTGTAACTCTATTAGTGTGATTAAACATTCTCTTCAGCTAGACACACCATGAGTGTATACCTGCATTAGGGTACAAAGGTGAATTCTATTTCGATAGACATTACAATCAAGAATAGATACCTGCCCTTCTTAACATAATCAAATAAAGAGGAAAAAGAATGTCGAAGGGTCAGGTGATTTTTAGCATCCCTAGCCGCATCCTGTTTTTAATGAAGACATCTTTACTTAGTGACTTTGTAAAGATGTCTGCCAGCTGATCTTCAGTTTTGCAAAACCTCATCATCACATTTTGCTTTTCTACATTGTCTCTTAGGAAGTGATGCCTTATATCTATGTGCTTTGTTCTTTTGTGCTGGACTGGATTTTTGCCATGTTCATGGCGCTTGTATTATCGCAGACGAGAGGGATAGTGTCTGTAAGTACCCCAAAATCTTCCAGCTGTTGCTTTATCCATAACAATTGTGCACAGCATGATGCAGCAGCCACATATTCTGCTTCTGCCGTAGACAATGCCACGGAATTCTGCTTCTTTGTTCCCCATGAAATCAAGGCTGATCCCAGGAAGTGT
>NW_006239193.1:711162-713077 GCF_000226075.1 Solanum tuberosum | reverse complement strand
TTGCAATTTATCTTCAATTGGATGGCTTTGGCGAAAGTGATCAGAGTTCCAGCAGTCTCATCCTTTTTCCGCAAAAACATATTCCAGGTGTACCTGGAGAAATCATCAACAATTACAAGAATATATTTTTTACCTCCTCTGCTTTGAATCCTGACCGGTCCACACAAATCCATGTGGAGAAGTTCTAGAGGTCTGGTAGTGCTCACACTCCTTTTTGCCTTGAAGGATGATCTTGTTTGTTTTCCTTTTATACAGGCGTCACAGACTTTGTCATTTGAGAACTTCAGCTTTGGTAATCCGCAGACCAGGTCCCCCGCAACAAGCTTGTTAAGTAAAGAGGCACTTACATGACCTAGTCTTTTATGCCAGAGATTTACATCGTCAGTTTGAGCACTCAGACATGACAAGTTGGCTCCTTCAATAGAATCAAGATCAACAACATACATATTCTTGACTCTTTTTGCAGACATCGCAATTTTCTTAGTTGCACAGTTTGTAACTACACAGCTATCAGACAAGAACTTGACTTCATTTCCCTTGTCACAAATTTGTGAAATGCTCAAAAGATTGTATTTTAAGCCCTCCACATAGTGTACATTATTTATCGAATTATCAGCCGATCTCCCTATTCTGCCAATACCAAGAATAGAGCCCTTCTTTCCACCACCAAATGACACACCACCACCTTGGTGTGCTTCCAAAGAGAGGAAGTTTGAAGTGTCTCCCGTCATGTGCCTTGAGCATCCACTGTCCATAAACCAGCACTGACTCCTTCCTCTCTTCTGCATAGAAATTATTTGTTAGATTTAGGAACCCACTTCAGACGGAGTTCCCAGTAATCATTAAGAGGTCTGATAAGAAACCTTTCTGTCTAGTGAGGCATGATGTTTTTTCTGAAAAAATACGGGGGATCAGGTCCCTTATGTCTCTTTTTATCATCATTTTCAGGTCTAACAAATCTCTCATGCCTTTCCTTAGCTTTTCTCAGAATCTCACAATTGTCTTTCAAATGACCATTTCGACCACAGTGAGTACATAAAAGGTTGTCAGATACAGACACATATTTGCTATAGGGATTATAGGGGGGCTTTAATGGTCTGCATCCCAACCCTTTCTTTCCATTGAAACTTTGATTGGACATATTAGAAAGTATCTTAGAGGAGTCAGTTCCATTTTAAGGGAGTGACTTAATTCTTCCTTGACCTTACTCAAATCTTTTCTTAATTGAGAATTTATTTCAAGAGAAGCGACTAACTTGGACTCAGAATTTTTTAGCTTTTCTTCCAGTTCTTCCTCAAAAATACTAAGTTTTCTCTTCCCACCTACTGAGTTTCCAGGGTCCTTCTCAAATGTTATGTTGCAAGTCTCTAGAATACCTATCCCTTTACTAATTTCAGCAACTTGAGACATGAGAGCAGAGTTCCTGTCTTTCACACAGACTTAATTTTTTATTCAACATTAAGTTTTCAGTGGTTCGTTCATCAACACAATCAATAAGCAGAGCAGCAAGTTTCCTCAAATTTTCTATAGGCAGATTATCTATATCATCTTTAAGATAAAAAAGAGTTATCTCATCTGAATCCTCTTCATCATCAGAATTTGCCATTAAGGAGAAAATAGAGTTAAAAATGCTTTCGTCATTCTCAATGGCCATCATTGAGACATCCTCATAATTCTCTTCATCTTCTTCTGATTCACTTGAGTCATTTCCCCACACAACAAAGGCATTTCTCACCATCTGATCCGCATGTGCCTTCCTTCGAGCATGGTCTGGGACCAGGTCCCTCTTGCGAGGTCTGGTGTCATGAGTTTCCTGCTTTTGACTTGGGCAGTTCTTCATGAAGTGACCAGGCTTGCCACACTTATGGCAAAGATCATTTGCAGTAGCAGTTCTGCTGGAAGGGGTTTTCTTTTG
>NW_006239193.1:696325-710303 GCF_000226075.1 Solanum tuberosum | reverse complement strand
CAAGCAAAAGTAAAAGCAAGTTTACAAACCGAGATTAGCCTACTAATCCCAACTCTAAGCAATACCTCCTATTACTTAGATGAGCCAGAGAGGAAACAGCACCGCTTACTATACTAATCCTAACTGATTAATATAGACCTTTTAGAGTAAGAGCCTAAGTTACCCTTAACCTAGTTCTTACAATGATTCAAACGAGTTTTAAAACATTTCTTTACAAGAAAACTGATCTTACAATATAAGAACTATTACAAGGAAACAAAATAACAGCTAATGCAAGAAGCTCTTGAAGCAATCGATCAGATCCCTTGTTGTTCTTGAAGCTTGAAAATATTTCTCTCTTTTTGTGTATGCATAATATTGTTGTCTCATGGTTGATATAAACCATGAAAAGTTATTACCAAACGTACAAGCAACATCCTTGCTTCTGATTGTTGAAGTACTCTGCAGCTTTCACCAACTCTCTAACGCAGACAACTTTTACAGTTGTACCGCACTTTGTCACTGGACGAGCGTACTCTGCAGAGGACCAGGTCCCTGCACATGTGAGGAGATCATCAAAACACCAAAAGACATAAGCTTTTATCAAAAATCATTCAGAACCTAATACAAACAAACCTCACATGTTTCTGGACATGTTAGAATCATTGACACACTGATCTGAGGTTGTCTATTGAATGTTGACCAATTTCAACTTTAAGCTTTTTAAACCTCAAGTTTCCATCCAATATCTTGAAATACTCTTGAATGCTTTGAGACACAAACTGACTATGAAAGATGAATTTATGAAGTTATGCATGTTTCTTTATGAAATTGATGAAAATGATTTAAGGTTTCTTTGAGAGTAAAGCATCAATGTTGTTGTTGTTATTGTGAAAAGATTTCACACAAACATGATTGTGAAAGGATTTTTTCACATAAAGGATTCATAAGGTTGAAAGGTATTCTTACCTAAGATGAATCAAGTTTAAGGAGTTGTTCTAATGAATTCTAGCTTGGATTGGCTACTTGATGTGCCTTCCATGGATGATAAAGACAAACGGCAATTACCCATGTCCCTTAATGATAAGACAAGTTAAGACTAATGACTTTTCCGCTGGATTTATGCTTAGCACCGAGTGGACAAGTGGTGATTACCCATGTCCCATAACTATGTGCCACCGTAGGTTTGTCTTAGATAGACATTAGCTAGTTGATCCACTAAAGCTTAAATTTTATGGTTCTTACCTTGACAAGGACATCTCTTTTTGGTGTTGGGTAGACACCGGATTCCATGTTGTAGCCCACATGGTCTATATGTCGATTAATGGCTACTTCCCACAATTATGAACTAAGGTTACTTCTAGAAGTATCTCACATGTGTTATAAAAATGATTTGACTTCCATTGATCCTGATCGTTTTCTAACCTTTTATCTTATGGATTAGCGTGGTCATTGCATGTCATGTAAAGTCCTTTTTAGCATGATTTCATAACTCTTATGCATTGCTATCATACTTGGTACATTCTATGTACTAACACATACTCTTGCCTACATTGTTTTCCCCAAATGTAGGGTTTGACGCTCCTATTCCGCATACTCTTGGCTAGTTGATACCTTTGTAGCTTTTGACAATTTGTGAGTCCTCATGTTTCGAGGATCGAGACTCTTTGTTGCTTTATGTCTTTTCTTTCGGATGTTGTATGTGATGTATGGGTTACGTCCCAATCACTCTTTTGATGTAACTAGTCTCTAGACACGTGCGTTGCACGTGTGTTCTATGTGAATTTTTATAGATTCGTTAGAACAATTAAAATTTTATTCAAAGTGAAGTGAGTAATATGTTTTTAATGTGCGTCAAGAAACACCAAATGAGGGGCACATTGTAATGTTTAAAATAAATTCTTTGAAGCTACCATCGGTAAATCAATTATGTTGAAGCTATTATCGGTAATTTTTAAACTTTGTTTAGTAGTTAACACACTTTCAATAAAGTCACAAATGACTAATTTGAGCCAAATAACAATACAAACTTACGATAATGATAAAAAAAATCATAAAAATTAGATTGGTGAAGTCTAATAGAGAAAAACACACAAAAAATAGAAGAAAAATTCAACATACACATCATTCGTAAGACAAATGCATATAGATTATATATATAGAAAATAAATATAGAATCAATAAGTTATCCATATTCGGAATTCGAAAGCTACAAGCTAAGTTTAAAGAGGAAAAACAAAAGGCACAGACCATGAGAGGGAAGTAATTAATTGCACTGACAAATCCTATAATTTGCAAATTTGTATAACGAAGTATGCATCATATTTTTCTCCAGAATAAGATAATATTTATTTCAGACAAAAGTAGAGACCAAATTTACCAGTGGTGCTTGACCATCATATTCATTGCTTCACACACACTACAACAAATATGATATATAGCTACAAAATTATTAGCTACGACACAAAATTCGTCACTATTTATTCGCTTTTAGTGACAAAAAATACATTTTGTGCTTAAATATATGGGTCACATATTTTTCGTGACAAAACATAAAACTTCGTAGCAAAATTTTGTCCACTAAAGTTTCCCACCAAAAATTGGATTGGCGCCATTTATTGAGGACTATTAACCACAAATTTGAAGTTATTAGTGACACAATATTATGTCACTAATGATGTTCCCAATTAGCGACAAACCATTTTTTGTCTCTAATTTAGTTGAATTTTGGATACGAAATTTTTTTGTCGCAAAAGGTATATTGATGTATTAGTGACAAATCATTTTTTGTCCTAAATTAGTTATATTTTGTATACGAAAAACTTTTGTCGCAAAAACTTATATTGATACATTAGTGAAAACTCATTTTTTGTCCTAAAATTAGTTAATTTTAGGATATGAAAAACTTTGTCGAAAAAAATATGTTGCTACATTAGCGACAAACTAGAGATTGTAATTAATCATTGTAAACTTTAGCCGCAATTTTTTATTATTCAATTGTGACCTTGATTTTTGTCACTAATAGTTCGAACAATTAGTGACATTTGTATTATTGTCTCTATTTAACCTACAATTTAGTTACAAAGAAATTTTGTCACAAAAAAATATATAAGTTCAAATGGCTACAACCTAAATTTCGTACTTTAGTGCAATTATTGGATACAGAAAAAAAAACCATAGTTCTAAATTATAACATAATTAATTTTAAAAACATTTTTAACTAACAAAAATTATAAGATTATATATTACACACCACACAAATATAATTTTTGTTCTAAAATATTAGACAATATTGCAGACAAGATATAAACGACGACACAATAAAAAAGATAAAATTCCTTAACACCATTAAGATAGTTTGAATAAAAAAGTTCTTAAACAAAGCTTCTAAAACTATTAAGAGTCTCTTCAAATTTTCAAACATACTATTGTTTAATTTGTAGAACTCTCAGAATCAATTTGTTGCATTTGTTTAGCAACCGCTATATATATATATACTAGATGGAGAAGGCCCGTGGCAAGCACGGGCCCAAAATTCAAACTAATATAGCTGAAATTTGATCAGTGAAGCAGCTATGTACTTATTATGCTTCTGAAAATATTAATGACGCAAGAGTCAAGACTACGGCAAAAAATGGTTAATATCATACTATTAGAAATATTCAAAATATGTACAACTGATGCAGTATGGTGTCTACTTAAGCAATCTGCAAACATGAACTAATGGTATACATCCAAAAGATATAGCAGATGTTTTAGTTTTGACATATAACATGACTATTTTGTAATTTAGCAGATGTAAAATGCTGAGTCAGAGTTCAATTTTTAGTAGCTAATCTTCTGCATTCAAAAAACCATAGCATCGGGAGCTATTGAGGAACCTGAGAAAATTGTGTAATGTTAGTAAACCTGAAAAGTTGAGGTAATTGATGATGGAAGTGAAACTGTTAGAAAAATGGCATATCACATAAGAATACGGTATAGCACACTACCTGGAAAGCTAGAACACTGAGGTGACCCAAAAAGCTAAATAGCTGATTTACTTCCTTCTCCCTACTGAACAAACTTGTACCAACTGAGAATCCAAAAAATTATCTTCTTCATTAAGAAAAAATCACAAAATCAAGGAAAAGACGTCATGTTATTAGACAGCGTAAAGTCCGTAAGAAACTAAAAATGTCAAGCACATTATAGTATATCCATAGTACTATGGGATAAAATCATGCAGTGGTAAAAGAGGAGCATCTGGCGAAATGCTGGCTGGAAGCAACATCTCAGATGTCATATTCAACATATCAAGGGAAAGAGTCGATCAGCTCAAAGTGCTCAAAATGGAATAAACACTGAAATCAAAGGTCTTCGAACAGAGAATGAAGGAGATAAAGTAGAGAGCTACGAAAGTTGCCTTTATATGCAACACTAAGAGGTCCAAGCAAAACTAAAACACTTGTTCAATCTTTGACCTTTTAGTCTATCAGTCTCGCATGATGATCGAAATATCGGTAATATGATGTCCATCCAGTGTTAGGTTGATAAATGTAATTAGTTTGAGTTAATGGCCACTTTCATTTGATCAGCTATATACATGGTTAATTACGTAAAAGAAAAGAATAAAAAAGAATCTAAGGAAAATTAATTCTGAATTCTTCCTACCCCAAACACTTCCCTTGAACAATTTAAAGGCTGAAATTGCTCTACTAAACAAAAAGATAACAGTGACCTCTTTCATGTTGTTCTTGGAGGACTTGGTCTGTTTGGCATAATAACTCTCACTTGAAAGAGCTCCAAAAATGGTAAAGAACAAATACCATAGAGTTCAAGAATATCAAGATATTTGTGTTTTCGATTTTTATTGAACATCTATTTTTGTTTTAATCAACAGGTGAAATGGATAAGACAGTGAAAATACGCCGATAAAGAAATAATAAGCAAAAGCAGAAACCATCCACAAACATTCAGACTAATACTACGATTTGTAAAAATGAAATCTTCAGGATAATTCTGAACTTTTTATTGCTAATCTCTCTTTTCCAACCTCCAAACACTCTTCTTGAACAATTTAAAGGCTGAAAATTGTTCTAACAGACAAAAAGATAACAACAAAAACACAAATTTCCAACCAAGACTAAATCTTTTTAGAATTTTAGCCACCAAAACAATTTGTAAAAATGAAATTTTCTTGCCAATCTCTCTTTTTCAACCTGTAAACACTCTAAAGCAAGGAGACAGTAGCATTTACTACAAAATTCCAATGGCCGAACAGACAAATAAGTTTACTAAAGCTACTTGTTGTGTTACTATACCAGATGTCATAACAATCAATATGAATCTATTTGGTTGTCTTTATGTGTAGTTTGAGTTCAATATAACGTGATATTAAGAATCTTATATAGATATTTAAAAAACAGGATTTTCTAAAATAAGGGTCAGGAATCGTCGTTATGCAACCTTTTTTTAATTTGGTAGTGTAGACTGACCTTTTACACCTTTTTTGTTAGTGTGGATGGTTCAAATTTCAGCTTCTCATGTGAGAAACCAGATGCAGTAGTTGTTTCCTGCTTCTCACCTCACTGATTCCTAGAGGCTTGATCTTTCTGGAATCCCTCTCAGTAGTGCTGGCGGAAGAGTCTGTTCCTTTTGCACGTAGGAAAGAACTAACGAAGTTGAATTTGACTCGACAACATCTTATGGACATGGTTAACATGCAACAATTGCTTCTGAAAAGGTAAAGAGTCATTTAGAGAATTTGTAGAAATAAGCATATATGCAAAACTATTTCTGATCAGGACAGATGGTGTTGCAACAATAGACGTGTAGAAGTAGCTAGCAAGAAAAAACATGCAAAGTATTAATGATATATGTAAATAAGAGGTCACCTTAATGCAAGTTATGCCGAATATGTTTTCTGCTGTCACGGAGAATAATTTTTCTCCCAATACAGCAGAAATGGATGTTGTGGCCGAAGCAGTGCCATCAATAAGATCAATTTCAAAGATGCGCCTGAAACCATGGAAAGTTTAATATTTGTGTATAATATATGCTATATTTTTCACAAAGTATAATTTACAAAACAAAAAGATAGTATTGAGGCACTAATGTTGTCTTCCGATTACATTTTGGGTATTCAAAATCCTTTTTATCCTTTGTGTGCTTCCTCTGTTTGTAGCATGAGCATTCACGCACACAAAACTCTTGCAGCTCATTTGATATTGACATTTCTTTCCTCAACATAGAAGAGTTCCATCTGTCGGAAAATAAAAATCACATATATAATACATACATATTGTAGACATCAGTAATCACATACATAAAATGTCTCGAATTACTCTTGAATAAATTTAAGTTATTTCTTTGGTTTAGCCAAAGCTAGACAACCCGAGGCATGCACAAAATTATGGGTCACTCAAATACCCCCCAAAAAATGAAACTCACAAGTACAATAAGAGAATCGAAAATATATTTAAAAATATGAAGATATCATTAAGTCAGTCAATAGAACTTGAAGTTAAAACTCATACGTCTTTCATAAGTAAATTCAAAAAACCTAATACAAGCAGCAAGACCTTGTCTAAGTAAAATTAATCTATACACCAAAAATTAATAAGCATACTCTCAAATGATCAACTCAAAGTATGTCTTAGAGAAGCTGGTGACGAAATTTCTGCCATAGGGATAACTTGTTTCCCTACAGCTGTCACCACCATGAGAGGGGTATATGAGTTGGTTGAGGTTTTTGCTGACGCGGGACTTAAAGACATCATTTTGTTTCCTTTTACCCTATTGTTGCACAAAATAATGTATTCAGTAGGTTCTTTAAATGCAAATTAAAGCTAGAGAATAATGATGAAATGTCAGTAATGACGAAAGAGGAGCTCATGCACAGAGTAATTTCAAGCCATTTAGAGATAACGGATAAAAGTAAGCCCAATTGACAATTTTCAGAAGCATGTAGTCCTTTTGAGATTCATTGGAGCTTCTTTCTGAATCTTGATGTTTCATTAATCCAAGGTGAAGCTGAACAACAACTCCTATTAATGCAAGAATTGGCTCTCGAATGGATTTATGAAAAATCAACACCTAATGGAACTTTTCTCTTACTGTAAGCTACCATTCTCAAATTCCAATCATTTGTTTGCTTTGTCCTTAGCAATGATGAATTTAGGAGATCTATGTTGCTGGTTTCTTGATCATTTTTCATCGTTAGAACAGGTTAGAGCCTCACATTGGTCGGGAAATGGAGTTATAGTCTCTTTGGATAATTCTCATTGTGAGCTAGCGTTTAAGGTTGGGTTAGGCCCCAGAGTTATATTTTCACATGATATTAGAACCAAGGTTCATCCTTGTTTCAGACTCATATTATGGGTTAGGCCCAGAGTCATATTTTCACGTGATATTAGAGCCAAGGTTCATCATTGTTTCAGACTCATATTATATTGTTGAATTGAACTTAGTCTACAATGACAATCTTGTGTAATACATAGCTTGTATAATGTTATGTTATTTTCCAAATTACATTGATAAAAAGTTTAATGCGTTCGTACCTTGATAAGTAGATATTCCTATACTCCTTTCAAGGATTACAATAAGATCTGCATCTTTTTCCATTCGAGCCTCAATTTCATTTCCTTCTATTTCTCCAAAATCCACCCATTGACAATGACCAAGCAACAACTCTAAAAAAATATTACTTCAACCACCACAGTGAGTATGTGTTATGATGATCCGATCTATGAAGTTCATCCTAGTACTCTAAAAGAAACATAAGAACTCGAAATTCTAAATCTCACAACTTAGCAATTTATATTCAGAAAAGAAAAAAGGACAAAAACAATAACTAATAGTTGAAATCCGTTTTTTTCTTTTCCTCTTTTGGATCTAATTGTTCGAAATCCTTAGAGATGCAATTTTTATCAAAGCAAACAACTAAAGTCCAATAAAAATTACTTTCAGAAATGTATTTATCACCATTTATCTACAAAAACTCCAAAAAGATACAAAGCTTTCTCTAATTGTGGCTATTTACTTTGATTCAGGTTTCAGAATAACTAAAAGACCATGAAAATAAATCTCAAACAGAGAAGAAAAGTCAAAACTTGAAGCACAAAACAAACCCGCAATCTAGTTATAAAATCAACTTTCAGTAATATATTTATCATCACTTACTACAGAAACTCAAAAAAGGAATAAGGCTTTCCCTAATTGTTGCTATTTACTTCCATTCAGGTTTCAGAATAACTAAAAGAACAATAAAACAAACTCAAAAAGAGAAGAAAAGTCCAAAATTCAAGCACAAAACAAACCCCACAATCTAGTATTTCCATATCTTTTGTCAATTAAGAAAAACAACCTCAAGAAACAAAGAAAATACAGAACCCCATTTCAAAAAATTGACAACACAATATTTAAATGTTACACTTACTGATTGTCACCAATGGTAATTTCTCGACACCTATTATTACCACGACCTGCAAATTTTAGAGGACCACAACGAAGAACGATTGTCAATATATTTGCTTATAATACATAAGGAAATGTTATAAGTGTGTGTATTAGTAAACATGTATATTTCAGCATGGTAATAGCTAGTAGGAACAATATACCAATTTCAGTCGTAGAATCAACAGTCATATGAGCAATGCGGAAAGGTTGTGACATTCATCTTGGTCGGTGGCGGAAGTGGTTTCTCAAGCTCATCAGATGGTTTGACATGTTGAATTACCGTTTCTTTGTCAAGAACCCAATAAAATTTATGTATTGGCTTACCGTACGAAGTTAAAGAAACTTTAACTCTTGCCATAGAGATGAGATAGGTATCCAAGAGTTTAAGCTTGTCTGCATATTGTTCAATTTCACCAGCATACATAACTGCCCTAATGTGGTGCTCCTGAAAGTAAAAATTATAGAAAATTGAGATTATACTACTCAACAATGAAAGTAAAGTCTAACTTTCTAAACAGTCACTTCTTCAAACACATCAGATGTGTGCAAAGAATAAATGTGAACTGAAATGTAAGCACTTCTCGATCCTTTGTTTGAAAGACATAAAACAAAATTACACTAATTTCAGTAGAAAAATTGAGAAAAAATGCACTCAAATAACAAACCAGCACACGATTAGGCTATCAACATGGGTAAAAATAAAAGAACAATATTCATCAGCTAATGACCTACAATTTATAAGTCAAATACATAGTAGTGAATATTTTAAACTTACCTCTTCATCTTCCAAAATCAGATTTTGAAATCTAAATTTCTTATAAGGACTTTCTCGCGGGAGACTCATGTCCACAATTTGAACTTTGCAAAATCCAATCTTGTTGTCTATTGCTATTTGGCCGATGTTGCATGAACAGTGTCGATTTAGTAGATAGAAAACAATATGGATATTTCAAACCAAATTAGGAACATGCAAGAACATAATTACCCATTAACATACTGAAAAAATAGAAAATGTAATAAATACCACCTAATTTTGCCTGCTCACTAACAAAATCGGAAGGTAAAGTAAGAATAATAACTCTGATTTTCTCCTGCCTAGTAAAAAATAGGAACTCCCATTCTGATTTTATCGTTTGATCGCAAACAAAAGCCGCAGGAAAAGTTGAAAAATGCAAAGAGGAAAAACAACAAAAGGAGAAAAAATACTTGAGAAGAGAAGAATAGCAAAACAACAAAAACTTTTCTTCAAGGGAGCAGAATGAATTTGTATTGTATAAATAAATATATAAAAAAAAACACGTAGTAATAGATACTCTAGTATATAAAAGTACAGCTGTCTTCTTAGAATGTAATGAGGTTTTGATAGCCAATGAAATTGGGCCAAAAAGGTGAAAAACATACTATTACATTTTGAACAGCCTTTGGTACAATTGTTTAATAGCAGCCTTTGGTACAATTGTTTAATAGTATATTCAGTCCAATTTGAACAGCCTTTGGTACAACTGTTTAGTGCTGTGTTGGTACAGCCAAACTGTCCTTTCTATAATAAGGGTAATAATATATATATATACACAAAGTCAACATATTTTAACAACACAAGTATCATCATAAAGTAGTATATCACTAATCTTACAAACTATATTCAAACAAAATTCACTCCAACCGTTCTATCATCTATTTTAACTACACAATCATATATTGTCATAATATCTTATTCAATTATAAGAAACTTTAAATAATTTCAGTCAGATAACCACCCATGAATAATTTTCTTGTGTCCATGAATGATATGGGTTCACTAGCTACATTACTTGTGTCCCAAAGGCAAGCCTTAATGAAAATTTACATAAAATTGGACAGAATTTCGCTTGTTTTTGGGCCTATATAAAAAAATTCCCTGTCTCAAATTCAATAACTTATCAAACCAATATCATCAAAACAAACCATAATATTCATCAACAATCTATTAGGATTATAATAATACTAAATCCATCTCCAAATACGAAAAGAAGTATAATACTATCACAAGTCACTAATAACGAAAGAATACTCATAACTCTAGTGAATTGACTAATGAAACGACTCTAAGAAGTTAAAAGAAAAGGAAAATAACAAATAAATAACTTCTTGCCGACCCAAAGCAATGCATGCACACGTGTATTTGTCAACTCATGCACTCTAGCTAAAGAAAGCATCAGTAATGTCACCTGTAATCTCTATAAGAAAAATATAGTGGAGAGTAATTCACTAACGCAATGAGTAATAACACTTAAACATACACATTTTTAATGGAAAAAAGTCAAAAACATGTTAGTATAATAATCAGAAAATATCATTAAATAAATGTCTTTTTCGAAAATGATAACAATAACGTGATTTCATTTTTAAAATGCTTAAAAGGTTATCCATCTTCTTCCCAACAAGCCTTGCAGCTAACAATAACCTGATATCCAAATACACACTGTCATATCATTTTTAATTATTTTTTTAAGGGAAAATTCATTAGTTGGAACAATTCAAATAAATAATATCAACATTGACAGGAACGAAACTATTAGCGAAATTTCTGAATTACACATCCTATCATGCTAGAGTGCTTAAAAGAAACAACAATTTTACAGACCATCAGAGGGTCTCAAATGGTCTTTGAATGTATACACATGTCGGATTTTCACTACTAAAAAACAGCTAAAACTCGACGGAAGTAAAAGCGACGGACGGCGTCGCTCCAAAAAGCGACGTCATTAGCCACACTGTCCGTCGCTTATTAATAAAAATAAATTTTTTTTAAAAAGCGACGGATGGCATCGCTTAGTCCGTCGCTTATTTCCGCGGATTTTTACACCTAATATATATAATGAATAATTAATTATTTTATATAGATAGCGACGCAATCCGTCGCTTTCTATTAAAATAATTATTTATTAATTTAAAAAAAAGTCATATTGTCCGTCGCTTTTTATTAATTTAAATTCTTTAATTATTCTTTTAAATAAGCGACGGAATGCATCTTTATATCAGTCGCTTTTTGGTCAAATATTTTAAGAAAGTGACGGACGGTGTCTCTTAGTCCGTCGCTTTTTGGTCAAAATGTTGGTCAAACATTTTTAAAAAAAGCGACGAACATAGAGACGTTGTCCGTTGCTTTCTTTAAAATATTTGCTAGTGCAGACGGGATTTTCCCCATTTCTCCATCTCTCTTCTTTCTCTCTTCTCTCCGTCCCTCTTCCTCTCTCTCGACGAAGTGACGCCGTCGCCCCTGCCCACCGCCGATCCCCACCCTGACCCACTGCCCTTCTCCTTTAATTAAAGGTTAATTAGCGTTTATAGTTCCATTTTTAATTTCTTTCAATTTGAGTATTGAATTTGTTAATTAGTTCATTGAATTTGTTTTTTATTGATTGTTAGTTTAATTCATTGTTAGTTAATTAGTAAGTGAATGATTTAGGGTTTTTGATTTTGTTAATTAGTATTGAATTTGTTTTTTATTGAATATTGTTTTAAGTTTAATTGATTGTTAGTTTGAATTAGGGATTATTTGATTGTTAGTTTTGTGTTTCTTGATTGTGAATTGAAAATTTTTAATGTTAGGGTTAGTTTGAATTAGGGTATCTTAGGATTTGTTTGAATTTCGGTATTTCTTGAGTTAATTAGTTTGATTTTGGAATTGTAAGATTAGTTTGAATTATTATTGAGATTTTAGGACTAATAGTTTGAATTTGGGATTAGGAATAGGTAGCTAGTTTGAATTTAGGATTTTAGCACTAGTTAAATTTCTTTAGAACTTGAACTTGAACTTAGAACTTGAACATGAATTTAGAACTTGAACTTGAACTTAGAACTTGAACATGAATTTAGAACTTGAACTTGAACTTAGAACTTGAACATGAATTTAGAACTTGAACTTGAACTTAGAACTTGAACTTGAAATTAGAACTTGAACTTGAACTTAGAACTTGAACTTGAAATTAGAACTTGAACTTGAATTTAGAACTTGAACTTGAACTTAGAACTTGAACTTGAAATTAGAACTTGAACTTGAATTTAGAACTTGAACTTGAACTTGAACTTAGAACTTGTACTTGAACTTGAACTTGAACTTAGAACTTGTACTTGAACTTGAACTTGAACTTAGAACTTGTACTTGAACTTGAACTTGAACTTAGAACTTGTACTTGAACTTGAACTTGAACTTAGAACTTGTACTTGAACTTGAACTTGAACTTAGAACTTGTACTTGAACTTGAACTTGAACTTAGAACTTGTACTTGAACTTGAACTTGAACTTAGAACTTGTACTTGAACTTGAACTTGAACTTAGAACTTGTACTTGAACTTGAACTTGAACTTAGAACTTGTACTTGAACTTGAACTTGAACTTAGAACTTGTACTTGAACTTGAACTTGAACTTAGAACTTGATCTTGAACTTGAACTTAGAACTTAGAACTTGAACTTAAACTTAGTTATTGAAGTTAAACTTAGAATTTGAACTTAGAACTTGAACTTGAAATTAGAATTTGAACTTAGAACTTGAACTTGAAATTAGAATTTGAACTTAGAACTTGAACTTGAAATTAGAATTTGAACTTGAACTTAGATTTTGACTTGAACTTGAACTTAGAATTTGAAGTTAAACTTAGAATTTGAATTTGAAATTAGAATTTGAACTTGAACTTAGATTTTGACTTGAACTTGAACTTAGAATTTGAAGTTAAACTTAGAATTTGAATTTGAAATTAGAATTTGAACTTGAACTTAGAATTTGACTTGAACTTTGAACTTGAACTTGAAATTAGAACTTGAACTTGGAACTAATTAGCTTGAATATATAACTAATTAATTTTAGAAATTAGATATGAACTTGAATTGAAAACTTGAACTTATTAAACCTTGAATATATATATTATATATATAACTAATATTCTTGGATTTGAAGTTTATATTTAACTAACTTTAGAACCTTTTGTGCTAGGCAACTGAGGAAGCTCAACATCTAAAATAGTTGATACAAGACTATATTGCTTCTTTAATCAAAGTAGGAGATAAGGTTGGTGCTTCTAAATTTCTAAAGTTCAAGTACAATTGTTTTCAATAATGTGTTTGTGTCCATCGATGATCTAGTATTGATACTTAGCTTTAATTTTGTAAAAAACATTTGTGTCCATCGAGTGTTTGTTAAGCATAAGTACCACACTAGTTGATCCTATTGATGACAAAATTGATTTTCTTGCAAGATCGACTTGTGTCCATCTAGTGTTGATATTAAGCTTAATTTAGGAATAATGTGTTTGTTTAGCATAAGTACCAACATTAATTGATCCTATTGATGACAAAATTGATTTTCTTGCAAGATCGACTTGTGTCCATCTAGTGTTGATATTAAGCTTAATTTAGGAATAATGTGTTTGTTAGCATAAGTACCAACATTAATTGATCCTATTGATGACAAAATTGATTTTCTTGCAAGATCGATTTGTGTCCAACTAATGCTGACACTTGGCTTTAAAAAGTTATAAAGTTGTTAAAGTTAAAAAGTTAAGTTGTTTAAATAAGTTAAA
>NW_006239193.1:679303-695682 GCF_000226075.1 Solanum tuberosum | reverse complement strand
GTTAGAGATTTTATTGAACATACAATGACACTTGACATTTTCAAGAATAATGGATTGGTTAGGTGTCCTTGTAGTGCATGTAAGTGCTTAAAATTTTTTTAAACCAGATAGAGTTATAGTTCATTTGTACCGTAATGGATTTAAGCCTAGATATTTTGTATGGATTGATCATGGAGAAAGTGATGGATTCGATGATAAGTTTTATAATTTGATGCATGTGGATGTATATAATATGGTTGCACCACATGGTCAAATTAGGGTTGAACAGGTTAGGGTTGAACATGATAGGGTTCATGAAATGATCAATGATGCTTTCAGGGTTGAAAGTGGGATGGAACCGAAACAATATTTTGATGAAGCTTCTAATGAAGAAGCAAGATGTTTCTATGATCAATTAGAAGAGTCTAGTCGTCCACTATGTCAAGGGAGTCCGCATTCTGCCTTGTCAGTTGCAGTTAGATTAATGAATATTAAATCAGACTGGAATGTTTCTAATGCAGCTATGGACTCAATGGTTGATCTTTTGGGTGAACTAGTTAATCTGGAGTTTAACATACCAAAGAACTTCTATCAGGCAAAGCGTTTGGTGTCCAAGTTAGGATTGACGTATGATAGAATTCATTGTTGTGTTAATTGTTGCATGTTGTTTTACAAGACTGATAGTGAATTAGAAAATTGTAAGTTTTGTGGACATGCTCGTTATAAGAGGACTCTGGCTGGAAAGATGATCCCAGTTCAGTTCCCTACATCTTTCAAAGTTGTGTTATTCCAGGTCCCCTTAATCCAAAAAGTTTGATTGATGTCTATCTACAACCATTGATAAATTAGCTCAAACAATTGTGGTTTGAAGGCGTTTTGACTTATGATATATCAACTAAGCAGAATTTTGTTATGCGTGCTTCTTTCATGTGGACTATTAATGATTTTCCTGCATACGGGATGTTGTCTGGTTGGATGACAGCTGGAAAGCTAGCATGTCCGTATTGCATGGAAAATAGTAAGGCATTCACTTTAAAGAATGGCAGAAAAAATTCATGGTTTGATTGTCATCGCCAGTTCTTGCCAATGGACCATGAGTTTAGAAAGATGAAAAATGCATTTAGGAAAAATAAGGTTGAAAGTGACCCCCCACCTCCATTACTTATAAGAAATCAAATTTGGGAGAGATTTTCTCAATTACCTAAAGTTACAGAAGCTTCACCTTCTAGACTTCCTAGATATGGTGTTGAACATAATTGGACCAAACAAAGCATATTTTGGGAGTTTCCGTATTGGAAGGACAATCTGCTACGACATAATCTTGATGTGATGCACATTGAAAAAAATTACTTTGACAATTTGTTTAACACAGTGATGGATGTTAAGGGTAAGACAAAAGACAATCCAAAAGCTAGAATGGACATAAAAGAATATTGTAGGAGAAAAGAGTTATGGCTGCAGGAATTACAGAATGGTAAAAATAGTTAAGCCCAAAGCCAGCTTTTCATTAACATTGGATGAGATACGTGAAATTATTGAGTGGGTTAAAAATTTGAGGATGCCAGATGGCTATGCTTTGAATTTAGGAAAGCGGGCAGATATTAATGAAGGAAAAATAATATGTATGAAAAGTCATGATTGTCATGTATTCATGGAAACTTTAATTCCTATCGCTTTTAGTCATCTACCCGAAAGGATATGGAAACCAATCACAGAGATAAGTCTTTTTTTTAAGATTTGTGTTCTGAAAAGTTGTTGGAGAGTAGTTTAGACAGGATGGAGGAAAATATTATTGTTACTACTACTAAGTTGGAGAAGATATTTCCATGTGGTATCTTTGATGTGATGGAGCATCTTCCAATTCAACTTGTACAAGAGGCCCGCCTCGGAGGTCCGGTTCAAACAAGATGGATGTATCCATTTGAGAGGTATCCATTTGAAATATTCACTAAGTTATATGTATTCATCAAGTCTTTTATATATTAACATATATACATATATACATGCAGAAAAATTGGCAGTTCAAAGCAAACGATTAAGCAAAGGGAAAGGATCGAAGGATCATTTGTTCAAGATCATATTGGGAGAGAAACTGGTGATTTTTATTCTTATTACTTTGGTGATGATGTGTCATGTAGGAGAAACAGGCCCAATCGCAATGATGAAGGCGATATTGATCCTTTATTTCCACCGATATCAAATTTTAATCAAAATGATCGAGGATCTAAAAAGTGTGAAAAGCGAGGCTTCACTGATATGGAAATGCAATCAGTTGTGATACATATTTTGCTTAATTGTCTAGAGATTCGACCATATGTCAAGTATGTATTAAAAATATGTTATTAAATTACATACTAATAAGTGATCATTAACTAACGAAATACTTGAATGTAAAATGATCAGCTTGTTCGTAAGCGCATGGGGTAATGAAGCCATCTATACAGAATTTTCCAAATGGTTGAGGAACTATGTAAGTGTTCAATCACTAAGTATTTAATCATATATTCATGTTATACTAAATTATATTACTTGAAATAACAATCACGTATGTTTACGATGAATACTCAAGTGTCCAACATTTGCAATTAGTGAAAGAAGTAGCACTTGGACTTGAATCTCAAGTACTGACAATGAATAAGTATTGTGTCAATGGTTTTAAGTTTCAAACTGAAGAAGTTTCTAGGAACAAGAAAACAAATAATAGTGGTGTCTACATACAAGGTGATGTTGATGGTACTAGTCAAACTATTGAATATTATGGTGTCATTCTAGAGATTATTGAAGTGAGGTATTCAGCTTGGCCTAAGAAGAAGATTTTATTGTTTCGGTGCGAGTGGTTTGACCCATCACTTAGAGGCACAAAGGTGGACCATCAACATAATATAATTGAAGTTAAGCACACCAGGAAATACAGAAGTTATGATCCTTTTATTATTGCACAAAAGCTAAACAAGTGTATTATGCTTCATATCCATTGCGTAGAGACAAAGCTAATTGGTGGGTTGTTATAAAAAGTAAGCATGTGGGAAGAATTGAAATTGACAATGTCTTAGATATGGCATATCAAAATGATGTTGCAATTGTCAACAACAAGTTGATGTTGAATTGGAAACCACACTACAACATCCTCAACACATATTAGAAGAAGTATGTGATGATGAGATACTGAATGTTGAGGAAGAAATATCCGAGAATGAGGAAAATGAATCATTTGATGACGAAGAATGGGACGATAATAAAAATGAAACAACTGAGGAGGAAGAATGAGAGAATGATGGAATTGAAACAAGCGAGGAGGAATAGTGTAGAATGAAAGCTAGCTAGTATATATATGTAAGTGTATTTTGCTAATTTTATTGAATTTATGATTTTTTATATATATTATACATGTAAATTTGCATACATATGTCATCAGGCGGTGACAGTGATAGACATCGCGAGCATGTTGAAATTAGCCAGACTAAACAGGCTAAAAAGAAGAAGTCTAGGAGACCCATAGATCCTGAGGATATTGCAGGATCTATTTCTTCTGCACCACAGCGCATCAGCCATGATACTCATATACTTGTTGTTCCGTTTGGTACGACAGATCCTCGACAATATTATCCTAAATACCGTCGACCAATAGGTGCTTCCTCTACTTCACAAGCAGTGCCTTCAGTACACTACGAGGACCTACCTTTACATGCTATTTGTCGAGGACGACCCTTATCGGCAGGTACTCCATCTCCCACAGGTGCATCTCCTCAGTTATCTACCATGAGGATTAGAGATTCTAGTAGCGAGCAGTCAAATGCTATGGCTGGTACGCCTCCATTGACTCACCGTTATGTGCATCCTGATGCATCACACTCATCTAAAGCTACACCTAGTGCTACTCCAGATGAGATGCTTCCTCTAGTTCCTGGCCAGAAGGACACACTTGGTAGAGACATGATTAAGCCGGATGGATCAACGTAAGTTTCTTTTGTTATCTATTTGTTAGTTTATTTTATTTATTTCTTATACTTTCATATATTATTCATGAACTAACATATTTATTATGTTTTTTGCAGGTGGCATCTGGCAAAGGATGCTGCCCGGGCTTTAAAAGACTGTGTTAGGAGACGATATACACATGCTTATCACTCTTGGGGCGAGATCCCAAACAGTAAACGGCAGGTGATGTTTAATAACTTTAAGGTATATATTTTTTAGTTAAGTTTTAGTGTACTTACTTTTTTTCACTGTCGATCTAATTAACGTTATTCAATTTTTTTTATTCAGACTATGTGTACTTGGGAGCCGAGGCACAATCATGTCCTTTCGACCACATTTGAGAGGAAGTCATCCGCCAGACTGTCTGCTTGGCTAAAGAAAGTTCAGGATAGTGCTGAACGTCCGGATTGGATGTTGCCGCATGTTTTTGATGATCCGGGTCGATATTGGAACACAGACAAGTTTAAGGCAATATCAGACCAAGCCAAAAAGGCTAGAGGCAGTCTTACGGGTGGCTCGTTGCACACCAGAGGTTCAAAGTCTGTTGGAACAATTGCAAGAGAGATGGTAATTAGTTACTAATTACTAAAATTTTAAATAAATAATTAGTTGATTCATATATATCGTTATAAATTTCAATTTTTTATTTATAGGAAAGAGAATTGGGACGCACTCCCATTGCACCTGAGGTTTTCAAGAAGACTCATGTCAGGAAGAAAGAAAATGAGTAGGATCTGGATGTGTGGGTGGAGGAAAGAGCCGAACAAACTTTTGTAAGTTATTTAATATGAATAACATATATTAATCATGAATATTTATGATATGTATATATCTTGATGTCAATTTTTATATTTAATATGCAGAATGAATTTCAGCATTAGGTCGCTGAGAATCTAGATAGTTCGGTCGAAATGACACCTGAACTTTCCACCCAGATCTGGAAAGAAAAAGTGGTGGGGGGACATATAAGGGTAGAGTCTATGGTCTAGGATCTCAAAACAATGTAAGACGACTCCAATCAGGCTTAGAAGGAATTGGATCGTCAATTCAAGCCGAGGCACTTGACGATGTTCAGATTGCTGCTATGTCCGATCAAATAGCTAAACTTACAGTGGCACTGGCAGAGTCGGAGCTGAGAAGAGTGCTGAACAAGAAAGCCTGAGCAAGACCGTTCAGCAAATCCAAAAACAAGTGATGACCAAAGATGCGCAAAGTTTTTAGACTGTCACTATAATAAATGTTTACCTAAACACTATCATATCAAATCTATTGTTTGGGAGGTTTCTAGGAACAGATGTCTCTTGGGTCGATTTACGGTAGGTAACCATTATGACTCAGTACCAAAGTTATTTTGAGTCTATCCTATCAGTCCTCGGTGAGTCTGTTGTACTTTCTTCATGCCTTGCATATGTTTATCCACATAGAAGCAATACGACCACTCATCGTAAGATTGTGGCAGATGTAAAGTGGATGTATTGCTTCTATGTGGATGAACCAATGCATAGCATGACGAAAGTACAACTGACTCACCCATGACCAATAGGATAGCCTCAAAACAACTTTGGTACTCAGTCACAAGGGTTACTTGTCGTATATCTACCAAGAGACATTTGTTTCTAGATGCGACGGATCAGTACATTAAGATGACAATTGGGATATTCTTTGGGTGAAATGGATTCATGGAGTACATATGAAAAATAACTTGAATATATGAGACCACACTCCTCCATTAGATTCAAGTTGGTATTGGAAGAAGGTTAACTCTCTAAAAAATGATATACAAGCTTGGTATGCGCAATATGTTTTTTTTTTTTGATTTGCACCGGGTGTCCGAGTCTCTTTGAGACCCGACTAATCCCGGGGGTGCACAGGCCCTCGGCAAGGAGTTTCCCGCAAGTGCACCACGGTTAATTCAGGTTTTACCCAGTCCGATGGCCCTCAGAAATTGTTTGCACCCAGTGGGTTTCGAACTTGAGACCTTGAAAGGGAGCAAACCCCAAGGCTCAAGTCAATTGCCAGCAGGCCAACCCCTGAGGGTTTGGTATGCGCAATATGTTTACATGCCTTTTTTTATGACAAATATTCGATTACTAAATGTTATAATGCACTATAGAAATTTGTAATGCACTGGCAATGCACCTTGACCTATTGGTGTTCCTGTGGTTGCCATCTGAATGTACCGATGACATTCTGCCAACAATAGAGTACCCAACAATGCCAACCATAGTAACACCAATAAGCCGAAGTGCATTACCGAATTCCATCTTAATCTGCACAAATAGTGTTTCTCATATCATGAATGGCGAGACAACTAGGAAGTATCTCCTGTTAGTTAAAAGAGTGATGGCATTCTTTCAATGACGGCAAAACATAAGGTTAC
The DNA here is from genome assembly GCF_000226075.1 of Solanum tuberosum. Taxonomy (NCBI): domain Eukaryota; kingdom Viridiplantae; phylum Streptophyta; class Magnoliopsida; order Solanales; family Solanaceae; genus Solanum; species Solanum tuberosum. Next base: position 689,345 of record NW_006239193.1, on the reverse strand, counting down.
CAATATCACAAACAATATGACATATATTACTCCTCAAAATCTATCTTTACTCCTAACTCCACTTCTTACTGCTATTAATATAGCTCGTCGAAGCCATATTAAATAAAAATACCACCTAAAATAAAACTAGCTTAAAAAAGTCAAACAAATACGCCAACAATGATTACAGATTGCATCATCTCATGATGTGTAACAGATACTATACATATCACATTATCATGTGAGTTTTTTCATTGCCCCTTTTCCTTTACTACCTCCTTAGTACTCATGATGTAACAGATACTATACATATCACATTATCTGATGATGTGAAAAAATTAATCTCGAAAGGATATGACTCAGTCAAACCAAGGAGGTAGCAAAGGAAAAGGGGCAATGAAAAAAACTCACACGAAAATGCTATACGGATCACATTATCTGATGATGTGCAACAACAAATCTTGTCTATTTTAGGTTCTCTAGAGGCAGCCTTCCTATACAATATCTTGGTGTTTCACTTAGTAGCAAAAGAATATCACCAACTGTTTTAAAAATATATATATTTGTTTCTGTTTTAAAAGAATATCAACAAGGCAGTGTGCACCACAACTGGAAACAATACTAGGCATGGAAAATTTACTGATGATGGATGCATATTACAGAGGACAACGAGCTTTTTCCAAACGTCTTGCATTAATTTGTTGTCATCGAGAATAGGGACACAATGCAATTACCAAACAACTCTTGGACTTGCATACCCTTATATTGTACCAAGACTCTTGCACTTCCATTCCCCAATGTCTTACTATGCTCATGTTTAGTTGTTAAAGACTGTTGGTATAACAATGTTTGATGACTGCAAACCGAGAAGATGAGACATAAGAGATAGTATGTAAGTGGTGTCGCTAGCTGGCTATATGTTTTCACTTTACAAAGAGCAAGTATGCCAACGACGGCAAGCAGAAATTTCTATAATATGAAAAGCTAAGAAGGGATGCAGGGAATCATGGTTGAAGATAAGGCACCCTGATGAATTAGGTTATAAATCTGGAAGGATGGAAACCAGCTTAGATCCTGATTGTAAACAAGCAATCACACTGATAAAAATAAAATAAAATTGCACACTCGGCTTAACATGTGATCACATAATTTCTCAAATAAGACTGAGCAGGGTATGGAGCATACAAACAGACCTTGCTACCAAACACTTCATCCCTTCGAAATAAAATAAATCCGAGAATCTAGATACGAGCAGGCACGAAAAGATTAAAGCCACTAGATTCAAAGTAATCCACAAAAGGGGAAAGGGAGGTGATGCTTATCAGAAACGACATGCTGAAATTAAACAAAGAAAACAAATAGGCATTTAGTTTATAACTGTACAGTATTAGATACATAAAGAATCTACAGACATTTTACTCCATAATATATAAAAATTACAAAAAGAAGCTAAAAGAGTGAGGATTTACTAAAAAAAATAAAAATTAAAAAAGAGAATTATTGCTAATGGAAACAAGACTAAAAATGCTAAAGACTAACAAAAGAAAAATCAATGCCAAAGAACAAACATTACTTTTATATCTATAACAAAATTAAGAAACTAAACAAAGGTAGTGCTAGAAACTCAGATTGTGAACCGAAGTAGGACGGAGAAAGGGCTAGAAATTCGTATTGTTAAAGATGCGGAACTAAAACCCGTATGAAAATCTCTGGAATCTAAAAAAGGTGAGCTTAGGAGTTTACCATTAGAATTGAACGCCTTGTTGGAGAGAATGCTAGCTAAGGATTCGTCGATCTCTTCTAACGAAGCTTCATCAATCGCCGTCGAGCTAGGGCTCGTTTTTATGCGGCTGTGTTGGGAAGAAAATATGAGTAGGGGAATTGGTGTTTTGGGATTATTAAAAGAGAAACTCGAGTAAATATTGGTCGTAAATGAGATTAAAATATGTTGTAGCATATTCCAATACAAATCTAACCCAGATATAAAAAACTGTAGCCAAATAAAAATTGGATTGAATTAAAAATCAAGAAGAGTCAATAATTAATTAATCAATTAAGGTTTTTAATTATTAATTATTATTGTTTTCATATTAAGTGAATTATAGAGATTTTTTCATAATTTAAAATAAGTGAATTTTTCAAAGTTTAAGAAAATTGTTGGAACTTTTTTTGTTACTTATCATTCATTTAGTGAGGTTCTTAACTACTTCATATTTTTTTAAGAGACTAATTTGAAACTAATCAAAAGGATAGTAGTTGAAAATAGTCTTTAATTTACATCCTAAAATATTTTTCGTAATCGCTATGTTATGCCCCAATATTCATTTGATATAAATTACACAGAGTAACATAGTAAGATATTTATTTGAAATAATAGACTAATTTTGGTGAATAAACTGTAAATGACTTTAATTTAATAAAACGAAATGCATACTTAACTAAACATTAGTTTTTGACATAAATTGTTTTCCAAACCAATAAATATACATAAAAATTATGATTAATTTATATAGTCTAAACTAATAATCACAAACTATATAATATATATATAGGGAAAATGCATAAGTACCTCCCAACCTATGTCCGAAATCCCAGAGACACACTTATACTATACTAAGGTCCCATTACCCCCTTTGAACTTATTTTATAAATAATTTTCTACCACTTTTTGGCCTACGTGGTACTATCAACTAGATAGCTTAAAAAAATTGTCAACACGCGCTGCCCAGAAGATAGTGCCACGTAGGCCGAGGGGGCTACAACGCTCACCGCACACTTGCATTACTACCTGAACTTCTTCTTTATACTTTGAACCTCCGAGCAAAATCCTGGATCTGCCACTGAATATGATATGTGATGCTCTTTCGGTCCAACTAGGTTAAAAATATTTGGTTAAACTCTTTCCTCTTCCTATGTGTGTGCGTGTGATACACTTATTTACACGTAGGATTCCACGTCATTTTTAATGACACATAAGAAATTAAATATTAGACAAATAAAATAAAAATTAAAAACATACCCTGGAAATTTATTATTTTCTCTATTTTTGCTCTCAAATTGAGCACAAATTCATGTTAAATGGGTGGAATTCTTGCTTATTTTACTTGAATTTTATCACAAACACAAAACCAACAAATCTCTATACAATTTTAAATTTATTTCATAAATTCACAAAACCCATTTATTATTCTTGAAGCTTCATCAAACTTATCAATGAAGTTTTTTCTTTTTTCAATACCCACTACCATCAAAGAATACGCACGAAATTGAGATTTTGAAAAAATAAATATGGCAAAACGAAAAGAACTAGGCAGGAAATTGATTTGCAGCAAAAAAAAAAAAGAATTTTGAGAAAATATTTAGGGGGTGGGAAAGTGTGCGGGGTTGTTAAGAAGAAGAAGAAGGGAAATGGTGGGTGAATCCAAAGAAAGAAGGAAAGAAGTGGAATGGGTTTAAGGAATTTGGTTGGGGTGGGGGGTGGGAGCAGCAATAGGCTGCTTTGAAGAACATGACTTCCCATTTTTTTTTTTTGTGTTTTCATTTATTTATTATTTAAATTTTAATGTTTTTTTCATATAAATTTTACACATACTTGATTTAAAACGCGTGGAATTACGCATCGTTCCAAATCAACAATATTAATGCCATATGTGTTCAATCGCGTTTAATATATTGTGTTTCATTGAGTTCAAGGGTCCAGTTGATAGAGTCGTAAGTATAAGGGTCCAACATACAGAGCCAAGTACAAGAATCTCCCAGACTATTCCGCCTTGGTGAAATAATATTTTTTTTGCAAAAGAATAGTAAATGCAGTGTCCCCCAAACAGAAGCCAAAAGAAAAGAAATCCCACAAGAAAAATACATCTCAATAAGGTGCAACAAACACAAGAATATCAAGTGTACAAATAAATCATCAAATAGGAAACAACAAGTTGAATCAAAGGAACGATAAAAGACACCAATCTTAAGCGGATTCACATCACAGGTCCAAGAATTCAGGATAAAGATCACTGCTTTCCACAACAACAATCAGAATCACCAGATCTGGACACATCCACTCCATCACCATCGAACAAGACACACTTAGAAGAGCTCAATCAAGAACAGAGAAAAAAGAGCTAGAAACAGAAAAATAAACATGAAAACATAAGGTCAATTACAAGAGTTTTCCAAATAGACCAGTCTTTTCTTTCTATGTTATTTACTTTTTTGCAAGACTTGGCACCTGGACCACTGACCTTATTTTTTATAAAAAAAAAATGTTACAACTCTTATTGTATCTTATATAAATCTAATGACTATGTGTTTCTACATTGTATTTCTCATTTTTGGGTGAAACATGTGAAAATAAAATCAACAAAATTCTCATTATTTTTTTCCAAATAATTATTCTAAGAATGAGATCATGTAGGGGTGAAGACTATCAAATAGCCAAAGTCATAGGGGTAATAAAGATTACTAATAATTCGAGAGGTTCTGATTAAATACACTAATTTTAGGGGTATTTAGTCAAACAAAAAATATCATGATGAGGATTGAAATTTACTTCGGATATATGATTTATGAACATAAATTTTAATAATCGATAGAAGATTTCTAAGACAAATTAATTAATTCTCCAGCAACACCAACAACCAATTTTTTTTATGCAACATATGATGCTGATTCAACAAATGTTCATCAATTGCCTATGTCTCTAGCTTCAACTAGCAGATGTCAACCATGGCCCCCTAGGAATGATTGAGGTTTGTGATATGAAAACTCTCACTAGGTTCACGGATCATCTTACAAAAAATTATAAAAATGTCAAATTGAGTCTTCTTGAAATGAAAATGAATTCTTCCTCAATTTTTTGCTAAGACGAGCCTAGATCCTAGATAGAATTTTTATAGCACAATGCCTCAAATGATGCCTAGAGGCCCATGGTTGACATTTGTTATTCAAAGCTGGAGAAGAGCGCAATTGAGGACCGTTTGTTGAATCAACGTGTGATGTTATTGAAGAGAAAATTAACCTATTGTTTATGTTGATGTGGAATATGTTAGTTGATAGTAGAACCCTATTGTTTTTCTTTACTTGACAATAATTCAAACAGTTTTTTTTTAGGGGGGGGGGGTGGTGGTGGTGGTTAACCGAAGCATTCTAGAATTAACTCCTTGTTTGTGCCGCCATTCCTTGGCTTGAAGAAACATTGTAGACATTGGATTTTTGTTGGAATCTACAAGCCGTGTTCAATTAGAGTTGGGACTCTACAAGGTGTGTTCAATTCCAATTAGAATTCTTGAAAGCTACTCAACCCTAAACACCAGTTCACGCCTATATAAAGGGTACTATATTCCCTTGAAAATGCATCTCAAATATTCCGCAAATTCATGCAATATTCATAAAGAGATCAAATCCAAATCATCCTAGTTCGGGAAATACGCCACAAACGGCCCTCGAATCATGGATAAAATCTTAGGAGAGTAGAATCAAGGGAGGAACAGATTTGTACCCATATTATTTTATCAATAAAATATTTTTGTTTCCTCAGATTTTATTTATGGTTGATTTATTTTCCATATGTTTAAAATTTGTTGCAAACAAACATGTTTTTTTAAAAACACATGCATTGGTACATCAATATACCATGTTGCCCATTCTATCTCTCCATTTTGTTATTTCCATATTCATCATCCTAAGGAGAGGATGAAGAGTGCATATATAAAGGGAAAAAAATAGAAGTGATAGGGAGAATTGGGTTTGGAGACAATTAAGCTTTTCTTCAGGTTTTGAACGTATTTGAAATAAACAAATAAAATAAAACAGAAAACATATATTCTTATACTTTCATAATTTGAATAAAAATTGTCTCTAAACCCAACTCCCCCTTTCTATTCAACTTTTTCATATTATTTATAAACTCCTCCTCCTCCTCCTCTCCTTAAAATGATGACGATGGAAGTAACAAAAATGAAGGGACAAAATGGGCAACATGGTATGTTGATGTACCAATGCATTTGTTGTGAAAGAAACTTTTCTCCAAGCCAATGCATAGTAGCTCATACAATGAGTCGCTTCAAGGCTGACTTGGTTAAACGAAGCCCTAAAGAAAAGTGGTTGTACTATTTTTTTTTATTATCGATAGCAATAGAAAGGTTCTACTACCAACTAATTAATTCCCAGCAGCAACAACAAGAGATTTTACTATAGTAACATATGTCGCTGATTCAACAAATGTTCATCAATTGCCTTCATCTCAACTTCATCTAGCAGATTTCAATAGCCCCTTAGGATTGATTCAAGGCTTTGTGATATAAAAACTCTAGCTAGGCTTAAGACTAGTATTACTGAAGATGAGGAAAATGTCATTTTGAGTCTTTTTGATATGAAAATGATTTCTTCATCATCGATAAAACGAGATTCATTTGACAAATCCTCAATTGATGCCTCAGGGGCTATGGTCAACATTTGCTGGTCAACATTTGCTAGTCAAAGTTGGAGACTGGCAATTGATGAACATTTGTTCAATCAACATCTGATGTTGTTGTAGAAAAACCTATTGTTGATGTTGCTGAGGAATTTGTGAGTTAGTAGCAGAAATCTATTGCTATTGTTGACTTGGAAATAACACAAATACTTTTCTTTGTTGTTTTTACAAAACAATCATTCTTGAACTGATTCCTTGTATGTGCCTCTATTCATTGGCTTTAAGAAAATATTTCTTTACAACATATGCATTGGTACATCAACATACCATGTTTTCTATTTCATCCTAACATTTTTGTTACTTCGATGTTCATCAGCTTACAAAGAGAATGAGGGATATACATATAAAGAGAAAAAATTGGAAACTGCAGGGGAATTGGGTTTGAAGACATTTCAACTTTTATTCAGATTTTGGATGTATTAAAAATTATGATGACTGTTTTGCTTTATTTCTTTACTAGTAAAATTACCTGTGCTTCGCGCGGAAATTTAGTATCACGGAATTTATAAAATAATATTTAAAACCTATTAGTCATTAAAACTAAAACACTATATTATCTTACATACAAGATTATGTAGTAACAAACATTAATTTGTAAAGGAAAATGAAAATTATTACATCTTATCATTTAGCCTTAATAATATAAGCATAAATTATAAATTAATGAATGTAAACATACATACCAGGATCTGTAACATAAGCATTAGTGTCAGTGAGCCACTCAACATGAGCAAAGTATACAAATATTTAATTGTGAAGAAGAAGAAGAGGAGGAGGTTCAGAATTTTCGTTGTGTTAAAATGAAGGGAAATCCCTATATTTATAGACAACAAATGGTAGTGTGAACAAATGTTTCTTGTGCCTTATCAGAAAGGTTACAACTATTTGGAAAAGTTGCAACCCTTTGGAAAGGTCACAATCTTTCATAAAAAGTCATAAACTTTTTCATAAAAAGTCGCAACTCTTCATTAAAGTCGCAAGTTTTCATAAAAGTCACAACTCTTCGTTAAAGTCACAACTTTTCATAAAAAGTCACAACTCTTCGTTAAAAGTCACAACTTTTCATAAAAGTCACAACTTTTCATGAAAGAGAAGGCTAATTTTGTAAATAAATAAATTTAAAGGGAATTCTGATTTGTGGTGGCGCCACGTAGGCGGGCCTAAGGTTCTCTTTTATATATATATATGATATGATATGATGATTTGGCACTAGTGTATTTATTTTATTTCTCAAGAAAAAGGAAATTGGATAGATAAATGACTTATCCAAACTTACTAAATTTTAGTTATTATCATGATATTTAATTTGTGAGAATATCCCTAAACTTAGTGTGTTTTATTCAAAACCCCTTAAATTAGTATAAATATTACTTACCCCTCTGACTTTGGCTATTTGATAATCATTACTCCTACTTGATATTATCTTTAGAGAGTGAGATACACTCACATATATTTTTTGTTCATGTGACATTTTTTATGATAATCTATTTTTAAAAATTTGTACATTACTTTCGATATAAAAAACTCTGCTAGAACTTTACCTTTTTAGGGAAAAGAAGTATTTAGATAAAAATAATGAGACTTTGGAAAATTTTGTTTTACATATTTTTGTCCAAAAATAAGAAATGTATTCTTGAAACAGATAGTCATATCTATATAAGATAAAATAATATTTATACGGTTGTTACCTCTTTAATTTGCAATACTTTTTATTTCACTTAAAATAAAGGAGGTTTAACCAACTATTATAGACGAACAAATTGTTTAGAAGAAAGAGGGGGCAATCATGATGTACCAAGTCACTTAATCTACTTTTCAGGTAGTATCAAACAAGCATTAGCAATTGAAATATGACAAGACAACTCACATTTTTATCTCCACATATATGATAAGTTAGGGAGCTCAAATATGAAGAAGTAACAAAGGTATAAAATCATTTAGCATTTATGAAGATTAGTTGAGATCCTTTTTTAAATGAGATATCATTTCAATATTGATTAAAAAACATGTGAATCAATTATAACATGAAAGAAGTAAATTTTCGGATGAAATTTGTCTTAATATAGTTAAATTTGAACTCATAATAAGATCTTCTTATCATGACATGAAATCTAATGAGGAAGGATATTAGCTCTTCAAATCATGCTACAACATTCATATATCAATGAATACAGTAGTTTAAGCTGGCAAAAATAAGAAAAATGCAAACTTCTCAAAGCTAAGACAAAAAACAAAATGAAACTTTTCTAAAATTTAAACTAAGCATAAACAACTAGACAAAAATAGAAATGCAAAACTGAAACTCATAAATAGAAATAAATCTATTTGAAGAACAAAAATAAAAAGAAATTTATGTAGAGAAAAACATGAATGCAAAATTAAAACTCAAATACAAAATGAATCTATTCTACACAATATAAACTAAAATAAAATAACAGAAGATAGGAGAAAATTACCTCTTGCAGAGCAGGAACTGGGACAGCGACCTGAAATCCTTCTTCCAGCTTCGTCCACAAACAAAATTAGAAAATCTCAAATTTCTTAGGCCGAACCTTCATGGGTTCGTTTCACTCAAGAGCACTTCTCTTACACCTAAGAATTCCTAAATTTCCCCCCTTTATTCAATGCATAGGATGGCTATTATGTATTTGATTTTTGGAGGAAATCATGCCCAAAACGATGTGGGACTTAGGAGTTTTTGAATGAGAAGATTACGTAGAGAATATATTATAAGACCAAAATTACCACAAACACATATGCTATTAGATATTTACATATAATATCAGATTAATTCCTAAATACACTTGAGTACTAATAAATAGATATATACAATTAATTATTCATAGCTATCCCTAGTATTAGCACACAATCTCTTAATTTTGTCATAACAATTTGTATTATTGATTGTATACAATATCGAATTTTATTAATATTATTATTGATTTTATTATTTTTGTATTAAAATTGATAATTTGATATTAACATATAATCTTTGAATCTTTTCGTAGGTTTTCATTATTTTTTAATCAAATGATTTTTTAGTAATTTTTCCATTATCTTTAAATTAAATAGATTCTCTCTTTGTTGTTAAGGTTTTACGAATTATATTATGGGTGTCAATCCTCCACTTTCTTTTGTGTACATAAAGCTCAAGGACTCCTCTTGAATAAGCCATCCTCGAGCCAAAGGCAAGGAAAGTAAATATGTTTGGTCCAAAGGATCAATATTATCATGTAACAACAATAACAATAAAAAAATGACTAATCAGTGTCAAAATTGAACCACCTAAAACACTTTAAGTAGTAGTGGAAGACCCAAACACTAGTCCAAGCGAATATAAACTGGTCTTGAGCCTAAGATCCAGTTCGTCTCACTATTATTGGGGCAAGATCCACATTATTTTATTATGTTGTTTGGTTTGAATTCTTCTCACTAACTTTTTAATTTCAATCAAGATGAATTCCCTTGGAAAAGTTTTATTTTTTCTATGAATATTTACTCTTAATATATTCTTACTATGAATGTTAATTATAAATAATTATTTTCGATAATGTCATATCACTACAAGAAAACATGCTATTAGCTACGGATTTT
>NW_006239193.1:664014-679203 GCF_000226075.1 Solanum tuberosum | reverse complement strand
TGCGTTTGTAGCTAAACGACTGTTTTCTTGTAGTGTATGGTTAGTCTACCTATTTTCATAATAAATAATGAACCATGGTTAAATCTCACTATCTTTGTGTAGATAACAATTTTTTGTTAAATTTAAATCCGTAAAGAATTTAGATTTTATTAAACTCAAGATATATTAGTCCAAATAAATATTATGGATTAGTACGATTTGATTAATTATTTAAGTCCACTAAGTAAGGATTTAATTAAAGCTAAATTTCTTTGGGCTAGCCCGTCAAATTGGATAACAAATGACAAGCCTACGTTGCCAAACTCCAAGTTGTCATCTCATTCTACAAGTCAAATTTGGTGTCACATATTAAATGACGTAGCAGACCAAGTAAAGCGAAGGAGCCAACCAGATTATGCCACGTATCAAATGATATGACATGCCTAGCCAAATCAAAGACAAATAAAAATGTGTCACATGAGTACAAGTGACATGTTTTGACCAATCAAATATCATCATGTCACTTAAATCAAATCGGCTTGAGGAAGCATGTCCTCATCACGACTCTTCCATTCTATAACAATAAATAGGGTCCACATAGTTAAGAAAAGACACCAGAATTTCAACAAGTATCCAGAGAGAGCTTGTGGATCAAACACCGTAGATTTCTCTGCACCCTACAAGTTCAAGCATTCAAGCACTCAAGTTCAAGAAACAACTCAAGACCAGGACCACCAGATTCAAGAACAAGCTCAAATGCACTTGAATTAAAGTACAAGTAAAGAACAAGTTCATCAAGATTCAAGATCAAGCTCGAGTCCCTTGAAGACAAGTACAATCAAGAACAAGTCAATCAAGATTAATTATCAAGGTCAAAAGTGTCATGACCCGAAATCTCACGTCATGATGGAACCTACTAACATTCCACTAGTAGGTAAGTCAAACCCATAACTCTGAACCAGAAGCAATGGGCTATCATACGGAAGAGGAGAATTCAGATAATAAAGAACAAATAGAGAAACAAAAAGATAAAGAGAAACAAGATATACATATAACACCCCATGACCTGGTATTAGTCAATAGTTCATCTACTAATTACAACATGAGTACAAGGTTAATACAAATATATACAGAATTATCTCCAAATACAAAATAAAAATTGGTCTAGTAAAAATAGAGGGAGAATGGCAACTCCAAACGTTAGGAGCTCACCTCAGGTTTTCGAGAAATAACTGTTATGCATGAGGTACACGTCAACGATGAGAACTCATACTATGATCTACAGGGTGCAGACGTGTAATATGAGTTCCAGCAAGCGATACTCAGTAGGCATAGGCTGACTAAGTTTATGATGGAGGGCATATGTTAAATGTAGACCTATCAGTTCACTTTCTTTTACTTGGACCCAATTTTACTCTATCGTTTTTGAAAAGTATGTTCCTTGTACTTTGCGAGAAAGTAGACGTAATGAGTTCACCATTATAGAGCAGGGGAGTTTGTTTTTCATATAATATGGGACTTGTTTTCACTCCTTATCCATGTATTCTTTGCAACTACTTTCCATAGAAGATGAGAAAACGCCAGATACTTTTTTTACATACACATTTTTTGAAATATTCTTATTTAAAGCACCCAGCCATTGGATGATTTGTTAAGGGTCTAAATATAGGACTCCAGCTTCCAACTCTATAGATTGTAACTTATAGTATGTCATTTTAGGAAGTGGTTGAGCATGCTATGAATGTAGAGGGTGTGAAGCAACATTTTTATGCTAAGTCTCTAGAAAAGAAGGTCATCAAGGGTGGTGGTTTCAGTGGGTCCTTTTCTTAGGGGCTAGTTCCCTTGGCACCAATTTCTTAAGGGGTATCCTAGTTGCCCAATTCAAGTAGCTATGCAGGTATCATCTGCAGGGTCCATCTTGGACCACAGAAGAACCATCAAGATAGGGAGGATATTCTACCTCTTTTACTTCAGGATAGAGGCCAACTTTGGACTGAGTCTAATAAGAGTGTGGTCAGCCAAAGCACATTCATAAATGATGTCCTAGATTTAGATAGACTAGAAATATTGTTCTAAAACCAACTTTTCAAGCTATTGTTCTAGAAGGTAGAGAATAGAGCCATTTAGTAGGGTTCGTCCTCAGCTTGGGTGAGGTGGACACACAATCGGTAGGGGTAGCACTCACCCCACTAGAGGAGATACTTAGGAAGGTAAAGGTAGAACTCAGCCGAGTAGAGAAAGTGCCTAGACTGGGACAAAGTTGATAGGGAAAAGTTGATTTTTTATGTTTTATCGGGTAAACATAAGGTGAAGGTGACCGGCGTAAAGATCATAAGTACCCTTCTTGTTTATGACCGAATGGATACTTGCTCTTGTTTTTATCTCGGTTCCACCTTTTCTTATGAATATTCTTACTTTTTTGTTAGTATGGATATGATTTATTAGTCTCTTGATGTTCCTACTCTAGTGGGAGATTCTATGATCTACATACTGTCTACCATTCTTGTGAGGTGACTTTTATAGGTTATTAAACTTGGGTTGATTTAGTGATCCTAGATATATATAATAGATTGTGATGTTATTTTGGGGATAAGTTGGTTGAATCCGTATCATTCTATCGTAGACTATCATACTAAAATTGTCTATATCTCCATGCTTGGTGTGTTTAGATTAGAGTGGAAGGGAGATTATAATCCTTCTCCTAAAAAGATCATATCCTATATTTGTGCAAAGAAGTTAGTATAGAGAGGATATTTAGCATTTATGGACCATCTTTGATATACAAGTGTAGAGGTATCTTTTATTGGGTATGTTCGAGTGGTATGTAATGTATTAGAGGTGTTTCTCACTAACTTATTACTTGACATGCCACCAAATTAGGATATTGATTTTCCATTGATTGAGTTGAGAGAGTTGAAAGATTAGTTGCGAGACTTGTTCAATAAGGTGTTTATTTGAACAAGTTCATCTCCTTGGGGTGCTTTTGTCCTATTTGTGAAGAAGAAAGATAGGAGTATGTGTGTATTGACTACTGTTAGTTGAACAAGGTCACTATTTGGAATAAGTATCCCCTTTTGTGCATATTTGACTTCTTTGATTAGTTTCAAGGTGCGACAATCTTCTCTAAGATTGACTTGAGGCCCATGTATGATCAACTTATGATTCAGGCTAAAAATATTCGTGAGACGGCCTTTTGGACCATATATGCACATTGTGCATTTCTAGTTATATCTTTCAGACCTACTAATGCTCTTATCACTTTTATGATCTTGATGAATAGTGTTTTCTAACCCTATTTATATTTATTCGTTATTGTGTTCATGACATCTTGATATTTTCTAAGAGTAAGGAGAGGCATGAGAATCGCCTTAGGATTGTTTTGGGGTTGCTAAAAATGAAGCGGTTGTTTGCTAAAAATTTTAGGTGTGAATTTTGGTTGTCTATTGTGTACTTCCTAGGACATATGGTTTCTACAGAGTGAGTGATGGTTGATCTACATAAGATAAAAATAGTTAAGAATTGGACTAGGACCACTTCAGTCTTAGAGATTCACACTTTTGTGGGGTTAGCCTGTTATTACCATCGGTTTGTGAAGGGGTTTGCTTCTATTTCCTCTAAGTTGACCCGTTTGACTCATAAGGAGGTTTCATTCGAATGGTCTAATAAATGTGAGGAGAGATTCCAAATGCTCAAGAATTTGCTAACCACAAAAGCTATTCTAGCTTTGCCCATGAAAGGTAAATATTTTGTAGTTTACTGTAATGCTTTATGTTCTAATTTGGGTGTTTTTATGGTGTAGGAAAAGATAGTTTCTCTCTATATATAAGTGACTTGACAAGCACCTCTCGGGTGTCTTGCCCGCTTACCAGCCAGGGCTTGTTTTGGCATTTCACAATTTTTTTATGGTTTAACTTTTTTGTACTTCATTGTTACATGGATGTACCTTTACTTTACGGACAAAAAAGTCATACTATTTCAATTATTTACAGTCTTATCTTTTGAATGCTTCTAGACAATTTATGGGGCCACTTGCATTGTGCTCCATACACGTGTGATTGACGCCTCTTTAAGACTCTCTCTTTTCACTTGTGGGGCCGACTTTACACTTAATGTAAAAACATTCGGTTTATACTAAGCATTTAATTAAAAAATGATTAGTATCAACTATCAAGACGTGAAAAAATGGATTCTTATTTTCTTTCAAATGCAAAAGATATTGATAATTATAATTGCTAATTAAATATTGCATTAATAACCTAATCCTGGAAATTAAAATTTTCTTTGGTGCGTGTTTCAAACGGAAACATTTTGGTAACTATATCAAATTACACAAAAATACTATAAATCACAATAATTATTGATCTAAAATGTGTAAAAACATTCAGTTAATTAGGATAGAGGAAGTTAGAGAAAATGAAATAAAAATTAATATAAGTCACGGTAATTAATAACTTAAAAAGTTAAAGACATAATAAACTTAGTTGACTATCAAAATTATGCCAGCGATACATAAATGGAATAGAGAGAGAGAGTGACATATTTAAATTCAATTGAATTTTCAAATTCTATTTATGTCACATAAATTGAAACTAAAAAATATTACCTTCGTTCACTTTTAATTGTCATAGTTTCCTTTCTCAGAGTCAAACGATAATAACTTTGACTAACATTTTATGATGTATTTTTTTTCATAATATTGACATCCAAAAAAAATAGAATTTATAGTACTTATCGTATAATTTTTTATTATCTTAATTTTTTGTTTAAAATATCGAATTAATGTAATCTAATTTAACTTTGAACATTAGTCAAATTGACTTCCAAAAATCACAACATGACAATTAAAAATGGATAGAGGATGTAACATGTATTAGGCACGTGCTAGCATAGGTCTTGTATCTCATCATTTCATATGTCTCTAGATATTGGAAGGTTCATGAGAAAAACTATTCCACCTATTGATTTGAAATTGGCGGTTGTGGTATTTTCTCCAAAAATCTGGAGACATTATCTTTATGGTGTCCATTGTGAGGTATTCGGTGATCACCACATCCTTCAACATGTGTTTACTCAGAAGGATTTGAATGTGAGACAATGAAGATGTATTTTTTACGATGTGAGACAATGAAGATAACTTTGACTAACATTTTACGATGTATTTTTTTTTCATAATATTGATATCCAAAAAAAATTTAGAATTTATAGTACTTATCGTATGATTTTTTATTATCTTAATTTCTTTGTTTAAAATATCGAATTAATGTAATCTAATTTATCTTTGAAAATTAATCAAATTGACTTCCAAAAATCACAACATGACAATTAAATATGGATAGAGGACGTAACATGTATTAGGCACGTGCTAGCATGAGTCTTGTATCTAATCATTTCATATGTCTCTAGATAGTGGAAGGTTCATGAGAAAAACTATTCCACCTATTGATTTGAAATTGGCGATTGTGGTATTTTCTCCAAAAATCTAGAGACATTATCTTTATGGTGTCCATTGTGAGGTATTCAGTAATCACCACATCCTTCAACATGTGTTTGCTCAGTAGGATTTGAATGTGAGACAATGAAGATGTATGGAGTTTCTCAATGATTATGACGTTACTATCTTGTATCATTCAGGTAAGATTAATGTGTGTCACGACCCAAAGTACACCCAAGTCGTAACATGGCGTTTAGGACCCTGAGAGACCCTATACAAGTCACCTAGCATGCATATACAAAATAATAGAATCTTAAAGAGTTCAAAAGACATTTTCGATTCATAAAGAGTTTGATAAAAGTAGAGGAAGTCTAACATAAGTCTCAAAGTCATCTATTGAAACTTAGGAGTGATGGGGACGTAATTCATATATCACATACAAAATCTGAAATTAAAAGATATGAAATCAATAAAAGAGTCTCGATCCTCGGAACATGAGGCCCCACCAAGCTTCACAGTCTAAAAGGGATCACTATCCACGGGTATGGAAGGAAGGAGCGTGAGACCCTACATTAGTGAAACAATATAGGCAAAAGTATGTGTTTGTACATGGAATTTACCAATATGATAGAAATGCATAAGAGTCATGAAATTATGCAAAAAAGACTTAATATGACATGCAATGACAAAGCAAAATCTTAAAACAACATATTAGAAGACATATGTCATAAGCATGGTCAATCCAAGCTAAAACATCTTTAAAACACATTTGAGATACTTCTAGAAGTAACCTTAATTAATTATTGTGGGAAGTTTTCCATAAACCGACATAGACCATGTGAGCTATAACATGGAATCTGGTGTCTATCCCACACCGAAAAGAGATGTCCTTACTTGCCAAGGCAAGAACCATAAACTTCTAGCTTAGTGGATCAACTAGCTAATGTTTATCTAAGACAAACCTATGGTAGCACATAGTTATGGGATAGAGAGATTGCTACTAGAAACCTGGCCTCTTCTACGGGGGAG
This sequence comes from Solanum tuberosum, assembly GCF_000226075.1. Lineage (NCBI taxonomy): Eukaryota > Viridiplantae > Streptophyta > Magnoliopsida > Solanales > Solanaceae > Solanum > Solanum tuberosum. The sequence continues at coordinate 672,764 of NW_006239193.1, read as the reverse complement.
TTTCCATCTCAATATCCTCTTGGTGCTAAGCATAAATACCACAAAATAGTCACTAGTCATACCAATCTTATTATCCATGGAAAGGCACAATCAAGTAGCCAATCCAAGCTAGAGTTCATTAGAATAGCTCCTGAATCTTGATTCAAAGTTTAGTGGAGAAAACCTTTCACCCCAATGGATCCTTCATGTGAGAAAATTCTTTCACATTCATTTTTTGAGTAGTATGTGAGAAATCTTTTCACAACAACAACAACATCGATGCTTTACTGTCAAAGCACCCTTACATAATTTTCATCAATTTCATAAAGAAGCATGCATATCTTCATAAATTCGTCTGTCATAGTTCAAAAACCACATCATAAGGTCATAGTCTAGAAATCATGGATTACACATGGTTTCATGGGAATTCAAATTAAAACATGTAATTACTTCGATTCATGCATAAAAAGACATAAAACAATCAATTGGATCATAATTGAAAGGAATCCATGCGATTCAATAAAACCCTAATTTCAATTAGAGATTTTATCTTGTAAAATTGGAGAATTTAGAAACCATTTAGAGGAAAGAACTCCATAGGTGAATACTATCATACCTTGATGTCTAAAGCCCACAATCAATTGTGAATTGGAGACTTGATCTTGAAACCTAGACTCCTTCTTCAAGCTTGAGAGAGAAATATTGGGGAAGAAATTTGATCAACTTTGAGAATTCAGGAGAATGAGTTTAATTGGGTAATTTAGGGGTAAAAATGTTTATATAGGGCCTAGGTAGAGGGTAAAATGACATAGTATTAGCTTAGAATAATAAGGAAAAGATCCAAAAGCTTGTAAAATAATATTAAGGACCTCCACCGATGGTTAGACCTGCGGTCCGTAGGTCCAACTACGTACGAACCGTCCGGGTCAATGGGGTTGAGGGACTTGGTTTTGGACTTTCATACGAAGGGGCCCATGTACGATTGGTAGGTCTACCTACGGACCGTACATAGCCACCATAGGTCCTACAAATTTCTAAAAACTTTACTTTTTTTCCCCTTGTCACCTATGGATGCCACCTACGGTATGTAAGTGCTCTTACCAACCATAGGTGGGAGACATAGGCCACACCTGCAACCCAAAAACTGCATTTTCCAAATATAATGTGTTAGAATATCTCCCCCTTGGAACATTCGTCCTCAAATGAAACCCAAGATGTCATAAGGAGCATAAGAAGAAGATCTAATAGCCCAACATGAATGCAATCACATAAATGCACATCTCTGAGGAGGAAAATCAACTCCAAGCTAAAACATATCTAAAACATCATCTCATGAGGCCTATATGCAACTCATACTCAAATGCATATAAACATGGAGAAATCAATCAAGTTTACTCATTTTCTTAAAATTTAAGCTTTTCATGAATATGCATAAATGAGGAAACATGGTACTCCCTCCATTCCATATTAAGTTAATTTTTGAGGCATTTTCCATTTTTCAAATTAACTTAATTGTTGAGTTTTTAAGACTACTTTTTGAGTGTTCTTCCAATTTAACCCTTCATTAGTTAGTATTGGAATTAGTGATTAATTAATATTTAGTTATTTTAATCATAAATTAACAATAATTAATAAAGGGTAAAAATAGGAAAACTAGGTTCAATTTATGTCTTAATCTACTTTTCTTAAAGGGTGTGAAACACCTCAAAAATTAACTTAATATGGAATGGAGGGAGTAATATCTAAGAAACATGAAACCAAAAGAGTAAACCGTGAGGAACTAAATACCTCAAGCTAGAGTAGGAACAGAGGGAAAGAGATGAGGATAACGGGATATCATATCGGCCTCGGCCTCCCGAGTAGCACCCTCAACTAACTGATTCCTTCAAAGAACCTTTATGGAAGCAACTTCATTCTTTCACAACTGCCAAACTTGTCGGTCTAAAATCTCAACCGGAACTTCTTCATAAGGAAGACTATCCTTTATACCAAGACTCCAATGTTACTATGGATGTCAGATCACTAACACATTTATTCAACAAGTAAACATGGAAAACTGGATGCACCGATGCCAAGTCATTAGGTAAAAAAAGTTCATCAGTAACCTTTTGTGGTTGGTAAATACATCAACATGAACATCATTTAAGTAATGCATCCAAATATTTAAAGCAAACACAACCGCCACTAGTTCTAAGTCATGGGTAGGATAGTTCTTTTCGTGAATCTTAAGTTCCCTTGAAGCATAGGCACTGGCTTTCCCATTTTGCATAAGGACACATCCTAACCTAATTCTTGAATCATCATAATAAACAACAAACCCATCGGTTTCTTTTGGAAAGTTAACACCGGAGAAGAAGTAAGTCTATCTTTTAATTCCTGAAAACTCTTTTCACAAGTTTTCAATCATAAGAATTTAACTTTATTTGGGTCAATACCGTCAATGGAGAGGCAATCGAAGAAAACCCTTCCACAAACTTTCTATAGTAACCGGCTAAACCCAAGAAACTCCTAATATCTGAAGGGGATAGAGGTTTAGGCCATCTCTTAACCACATCTGTCTTCTTAGATCTACCTCAATACCCTTTCCGGAAACAATGTAACGAAGAAAAGCCACAGATCTTAACTGAAACTCACACTTACTAAACTTTGCACAGACTTGTTGGTCCTTGAGGACTTGCAACACAATCCTCAAATGACTGGTATGCTCGTCTTCACTCCTTAAATAGATCAAGATATCATCAATAAACACGATTACGAATATATCAAGGTATTGTCTAAACACCATATTCATCAAACCCATAAATACAGTTGGAGCATTAGTCAATCCAAAGGACATCACCAAAAACTCATAATGACCATACCAAGTTCAAAATTCCATTTTTGGAATGTCACCATCTTTCACCCTCAATTGGTGATAATCCTACCGGAGGTCAATCTTAGAGAAGTAAATTTCTCCTGGTAGTTGATCAAATAAATCTTCTATCCTTGGAATATGATACTTATTATTAATGGTAACCTTGTTAAACTGACGGTAATTGATTTTCATATGAAGTGAACCATACGAACAAACAAGACTGGAGCATCCCATGGAGAGATACTTGGTTGGACGAAACCCTTATCCAACAAAGCTTTCAATTTCTCCTTTATTTCTTTAAGTTCTGCCGGATCCATTCTCTAAGGAGGAATAGAGATAGGTTGCATATCTGGGAGTAAGTCAATACCAAAGTTTATTTCCCTTTCGGGAGGAACATCGGGTAGATCATTGGGAAACACTTTTGGAATCTCATTAACAACTGGAACGACTCAAGAGTAGGAGTTTCAGAATCCATATCCCTAACCCAAAGAAGATGATATATGCAACCATTAGAAGACATTTTTCTAGCTTTAAGACAAGAAACAAACTGACTCTTAGGCATATAATTTCCCCATTTCCACTCTCGGATGGGTTCACTTAGAAATTGAAACTTGACTACTCGGGTTCTATAATCAATAGAAGCATAACATGAATGCAACCAATCCATACCAATGATAACATCGAAATCTAACATATCACGCTCTTAAAGATCAACATGAGTGACTCTATGGGAGAAGGATATGAGACAATTTATGTAGACTCTCTTAGCCAAAAGAGATTCACCAATAGGAGTAGAGACAGAAAAAGGATCTAACAACACATCCGAAGATATATCAAACCTCAGAGCCACATATGGCGTCACAAAATAAAAGGTAGAACTCGTATCAAGTATGGCATAAACATCAAGATGAAAGACTTTCAACATACCGGTAACAACATAGGGAGAATCCTCTTGCTCATGAAGAGTTTGAAGTGCATAGAATCAATTTTGCTTTAAAGAACTTGAACCCGAACAACTAGGAAGAGCTTGCCGACCTTCTCTTACCTTAGTCGTAAGTGATGGACAATAAATTATCTTATGACCACTCTTACCACAACCAAAGAAACCATTTGTATCGTCTAAGCATTTACCCTCATGTTTCCTCCCACATTTAGCACAAGTAGATGATGAAAATCCACAACCATTGCCTCCTTGAGGTTTAGGGTTAGACACTATTTTTTTTGTTGAATTTAGGAGGAGCATTAGAGAAACCTTGACCGGAAAACCTTTGTCAAAACTTAGATCAACCATTTCCATCGGACCTTGAATGTGAAAAGTCACCATCACTGGTCCTTGCCTTCTTTGCCTCCCTGGATCTTTCTTTAAGTTTCATTTTTTTTATTTGTTGAGAATGCACCATTAGGCGAAAAATGTCCATATCATTGATAAGCATGGCGGTACAACATTCTTTGACTACCATCTCTAACACTCCCGAAACAAACTTTCTCATCCTTGCCCTAGTATCGACTCTCATAGTAGGAGCATATCTAGACTATTGTGTGAACTTCAAAGCATAACCTTAAAACTCATGTTTCCTTGATTAAGGTTGATGAATTCAAGTACCATTTCCTCCCTCTTCTCAAGGGGAAAGAACCTATCAAGGAAAACGACCTTAAACTTTCCCAATCAAGAAGACCCACATCAACTGCCCTCTCTTCTTTCCATTAGTTGAACCAAACTTGTGAAAAACCCTTAAGTTGATAAGCAACCAATTACGCCTTTTCCACCGACGTGACTCCCATGATTATGGACACCCTATACATTTCATCAATGAACTCTTGAGGATCTTCCTCAACCTTGGAACCATGAAACTCTAGAGGATTTATTCTAGTGAAGTCCCTCACTCTAGTTGCCGCCATACCCACATTTGGGTTCACAGGGACCACAACCTCTCTATTAGCTTAAGCTGTCATGGCATGGGTACACACTTGAAAAGCAGCCCTAAGCTTTGCATTAGTCACTTGTTCGGCCAAAGGGTTAGCCGAAACTTGAGGAGCTTCTCATTACACATTCTCATTCATATTCCTCCTAACGTATTCTCTCCAAGGGGCCATATCCTAAAAAGCATCGGATAGGGATTAGGATAAGGACATTTAGAGTTACACTCTATCACACGACTTTAGATAATGAAAGAAGTGTAGTTTCCTAATCATCTTACGACTTCTTATTCATAAATCTAGCGCGTTTCACACTTTTGAACAAGAATACACTCGACGTGGCTTAGAGACTTCCTAGGACCTTTCTCAACCTTGTGTTCTGAATACCAAGTTTGTCCCAACCCAAAGTACACCCTACTCATAACATGACGTATAGGACCTCGAGAAACCATATACAAGCCACTTAGAATGCATATACAAGATAGTAGAATCTTAAAGAGTTCAAAAGACATTTTCGATTCATAAAGAGTTTGATAAAAGTAGCGGAAGTCTAACATAAGTCTCAAAGCCATCTATTACAACATAGGAGTGATTGGGACGTAACCCCTACATCACATACAAAATCTGAAATGAAAAGACATGAAAGCAATAAAAGAGTCCTGATCCTCGAAACATGAGCACTCACCAATCTTAAAAGTCCAAAAGGGATCACTAGCCATGGGTATGGGAAGAAGAGCGTCAGACCTTAAATTTGTGAAACAATGTAGGCAAAAGTATGTGTTAGTACATAGAATATACCAAGTATGATAGCAATGCATAAGAGTCATGAAATCATGCAAAATGGACTTTATATGACATGCAATGACCAAGCTAAATCTTTAAATAATATGTAGGAAAACATAAGTCATATTCATGGTCAATCTTAGCTAAAACATCTTCAAAACACATTTGACATACTTCTAGAAGTAACCTTAGTTCATTATTGTGGAAGTTTGTCATAAACTGACATAGACCATGTGAGCTATAACATGGAATCTGGTGTCTATCCCACACTGAAAACAGATGTCCTTACTTGCCAAGGTGAGAACCATAAGCTTCTAGCTTAAGTGGATCCAATAGCTAATGTATCTCTAAGACAAGCCTATGTGGCACATAGTTATGGGATACGGAGATTGCTACTAGAAACCTGGCCTCTTCTATGGGATAACTGCCTACTCAATATCCTCTCGGTGCTAAGCATAAATCCCACGAAATAGTCATTAGTCATATTCATCTTATTATCCATGGAAAGGCACAATCAAGTAGTGAATCGCTAGAGTTCATTAGAGTAGCTCCTAAATCTGAATTCAAAGTTTAGTTGAGAAAAACATTCAACCCTATGAATCCTTCATGTGATAAAACCCTTTCACATTCATGTTTTGAGTAGTATGAGAAATTAAACATTCATGTATTTGTTACATTAAACACTAGTACATTAATTTTTTTTTTATCAGAACGAAAGAACAAAACACAAATTATTGAAAGGAAAATAAAAGAAGAATGCATGCTATCTCTTTTGTTGGAAACTCACCCAAAAATTACTATCAATGTAAAATACTAGTCCTTCAATTCAAATCTACAACAAACAAAACTAAAATCAAAGAGGAAAAAAGGAAAAGAAAATGAAAGAAAAGGGAAGGGTGGGGTGGGGAAATAAGGTAAGTTGGGGTTTTGGTGGGGGAGGGGTAGAAAATAGTGTGAACACCTAATAATTGACATATTTAATTACTCCTGCAATATATATATATATACCTTGAAATAATGAACTCCTAACTTGAATGTTAAATTACTATAATATCCCTAACTTAGGTTGTGATTTTTTAAGTTGTGACTTTTTTCAAAGGGTTGTGAGTTTTCGATGAGTTGTGACTTTTCCAAAAAATTGTGACTTTTCCAAAGAGTTGTGACTTTTCCAAGGAGTTGTGACTTTTCCAAAGAGTTTTAACTTTTTCAATAAGTTGTGACTTTTCCAAAGGGTTGTGACTTCTCGGAAAGGTCATGACTTTTAAGATAAGACACAAAAAACACTTGTTCATACTACCCTTTGTTGACTTTAAATAGAGGGGTTTCCTCTCATTTTTCAACAACAATTTTTTTTATCTTCTACTCTTCTTCTTCTTCTTACATTTTAAACAATTTCGTGTGATTTATTGTCGTTGAGTGAGTTCAAAGTTTAGCGGAATATGATGTACCACTATTATGATGAAGTAAATTGTTCTATCCTAAGAGGGTATATTCTTAACCTCGAGTACTTGAGGAATATAATTTTAATGATATAATAATTATTTTTTTGCTTAGTATATACATTAGTATGTAATGTTTCAATATATGAAGTTAACATGATGTAGTCTAAATTCATTTGGTTTTTTTTAACAATTTCTCTTGTGATGTAAATATATGTTTCTAAATATCTTTTTCAAAAATTATTAAACTTCTCAAGAGTTATAAAATTGTCATGATTTGTTTTTTTGATGCTCAAGACAAAAGAATCAATTTATTTATCAATGCTACTTATGTGATTTAGATTGTTAAGAAGTTTGCTTCAAAATAGTTATTACTATATGAACATTGCACTTTTTAAAATATTTTTCGACGAAGAAAAGTTTATATGACAATAATGTCAGTTGAAGTTTGTATTAGTTTAATTTTTATTATAGTCTAAATTCATTTGCTTTTGTTAACAATTTTTCTTGAGATGTAGATATATGCTTCTGAATATCTTTTTCCAAAATTATTAAACTTCTCAAGAGTTAGAGAATTGTCACGATTCATTTTTGGATGCCCTAGACAAAAAAGTAACTTTATTTATCAATGCTACTTATGTGATTTAGATTGTTAGAAAGTTTAATTAAAAATAGTTATTACTATATAAACATTGCCCTTTTTTTATTGATTTACTATTTCTAAATATTTCAGTATTTTCGACGAAGAAAAATTCATATGACTTGCAATAACGCCAGTTGAAGTTTGTATTAGTTTAATTTTTATTGTAGTCTAAATTCATTTGTTTTTGTTAACAATTTCTCTTGTGATGTAGATATATGTTTCTGAATATCTTTTTCTAAAATAATTTAACTTCTCAAGAGTTGAGAATTGTCATGGTTTAATTTTTTGATGCTCAATACAAAAGAATGACTTTATTTATCAATGCTACTTATGTGATTTAGATTGTGAGGAAGTTTGATTCAAAATAGTTATTACTATGTAAACATTGCCCATTTGTTTTACTAATTTACTATTTCTTAATATTTCAGTATTTTCAATGAAGAAAGTTCATATGACTTCTAATAGTGCCAGCCGCCAGTTGAAGTCTGTATTTGTTTAATTTTTATTATTTAATTATTAGCTAATTTTTATGAGATATATATTTTCATTAATATATATATATATGTTAATATATATGAATCATTTAAAATTGATCATTAACAAAATAAATTTTATATTCAGTAATATGGAATAAACATTTTCATTTTGTGCCTACATTAAATTAAAATCTAATAAATATAAAAAAATAGTAACATTAATTAAAAGTCCTATTTATTTATGTAAGTATAAGTTATTACTAATTATTGGAAATGTTATTCACACTCTTTTACATTCTTTAGTTATAATATTATGAATTCTCATAGTTATTACATTAATTATTTCTATCTTTTATCTTTCCTTATATTAACTTTCGACCAATAATTTTACATATGATTATACCGCCCCTATATATGTGATAACACAGTGTTGTTATTTTTCCTTTGACGAATCATGCTTGGTTGAATAAATTGAAAATTGTTTACAAGTATATGAACTATATCTTTGTTGCGTGTAAGATAAATAGGTGATTATATATATATGATTTCACAAATAGAATATATTCTTTAATTTTAACTTTAGTTTTTTGGTAAAAAAAAAGAAACCTTTCTCAGCTAACTATGAGAAGTCAGATAACTATCTTTGATTTATGTACACA
>NW_006239193.1:650516-663710 GCF_000226075.1 Solanum tuberosum | reverse complement strand
AGAAGTCAAATATGAGAGCCAACAAAAAGAACGCCATCTATTATGTTATAACTTACAAAATAAAGATTAATATACAAAAATAGTTCTAAAATATAAAATGTAGTTATTCTCCACATGTTCATATGACATCTAAACAGATTAAGTGGAATACTCGTGCAAAGCACATCTAGTTAGGTGACAATAAAAATACAAACAAATATCGTTTATAAAATAATATTGGTGAGATACGACTAATTACATGATTGAACCTCATCAAATTGAAAACAATATATACATTATTGCATTTAACTAATAAAATTTTTCATTGACCATCTTCATAGGTTCATGTGAATAAGAGATATATATGATGATCCACATTGAACATTCACAAACGAATCTGCAATACTATTTTGTGCAAACCTTATTATTCAAATCTTCACTTAAAATTTCTGAATTGATAATCACGTGCAACACACGTGTCGAAAAACTAGTGTGTGTGTATATATATATATATATATATATATAAGAAGATTATTTTTATTATTCATGTATTTTTATTTATTTTATTATATTTTTATTTAGTAATTTTTGTCTTTAAAATGTTTGAATATTGTGTCAATGGGCTGATTTTTCTTTTGGATTTGGGTGATTAAAATCGGGAAAAAAATAAGTAGACACTTTTTTTTTATAAATAATTGCATATATATGGTCGTATTCGGTGATAACAATTATGACATATTTAGTATTTACTTTTATAGCCATTTTACATTCTGAATAGATCGTGTGTAAGATATAGTAGAGATTCAAGGTACCACAAACTCTAAAGTTCCTTTATTTAATCTAACAATAGCAACCTTTTTTAATAATTTTAATACATCGATAATCTCTTCCTTCTACAAATCAAGCGAACGATTGTTTACTACAGATTATATTTTTTTTCCTCAAACTGAAAATTACTCATATTAACCACATCTAAATTTTTGACATGGAAGAAGAAATTGTAATTTTGGTTAAACACAACAGTGGATGGGATAGCGAACACAATTTCATAGTTGATGGCGTGACACTAAAAGAGAGTTCCAATTTGGATACCATTCTTTATGAAATAACGAAGATACTTGGTATTTATGCTGTTATGGATACAATTGAAATTAAATATTCTGTGAAGCAGAATTATACTCCAATGAAGATATACAGTGATAGGAGTTTGAGATGGTACTTGGAATTTGAAGAAAAACAGTTCCTTCACTGATTTTCCTCTGTGTATAACATTGAAGGAGAAAAAATGTGTCAAAATTTTGTCAAATTCGAATCCTCACAATTCAACTTCAAGTTCTACCCAAGATATGCAATTGGTAGAACATGTTGAACTCACTCAAGCACTTATGCCAGTAGATGGAAACTACTCTCGTGATGAAATAGAAATTGATGAAGACAATATAATCGACAACAGATTTCATAAATACATTAAAAAGGTCAGTTGTATATGTACAAGGGGATACTCCAAGATGTTGTAAATCACATTGCCATCAAGGAGAACTTTCAATTCAAACTTGAGCGTTCAAGTTCGACGGGGTAATATATGAACTTCAACTAATGGTAAAAACTGTTTTTATAAGTTGGTGTCAAATTCATATTATTATTGTAATGATCTTCTCCCGTCGTTATAGAAAAGCCAAAGGGGAAAAATTTTAGGCCGAAAAGCTTTTTCATAGTAACTTGAGAATTCCTAACCTAGTCCAGATTTGGACTAATTCGGAGTCAGTGAAGTCTATAGAAATCGTGTAGTAGATGAGAGGTCTAATAACAAATGTGATTACATGAGTGGATAGCTAAGACGTTAAGGAACCCGTACGACTTTACGGAATTACTGTATTAGGTTACTAAAATGGTCATAAATTTTTCTCGAAACTCAAATTGACGCAAAATTGGTGGCATTGAAAAGAAAATTCAAATACCTTGAATTTGATAGGTTATGGGTCACGTAAATCTTTATATTCTAAGAGATATGATCATTTGAAGTTGACCCTAGTAGAATGTTACATCTAAAATTAATCGGTAAGGAAACTTTCAACTCAACTTTGTGCTAGGAGATTCTAGTGATCTTAATTCATATCCAAATTCATTCCCACACTAACGAATTGACCTTAACACCTAAGAAAATTAAGAGTCACTTAGTACGATGTTATACGCAATTCAAGAATGGTTAGAAGCTCAACTAAGAATATTCTTTTTGGGTGTTACATTATAATTCCAGTTAATTGTCAAAAGAGTCTCAAAATGACATAACATGTCTTGTTTGAGGTGTTTAAAATAAATAAGGTCTAGTTAAAGTGTCTAGACAAAATTGATGCCAACTTTAAGAGATTGACGATGGATTCCGCCTTAATAGAAAATCACAAATGATCGAGTTTCTGGGGTTACTTACCAATATATATAGGCAACAAAAAATATTTTTATAAAATAATCATATGTATATGTAATGTATCAATATTGTATAATTGTGTATAAATGGTGTATAACTATGTATCAGATATGTATATACATCTATATTCATTTTTTATACAGTAAAGTATACATTGCATATCAATGTTTTTCAATCCTAACCAACTCAAATCTCCTCTAAACAGTCCCAATATTTAGATATGAGCTCGTCTCAATGTTTTGAGTCTTTTGAAATATTATTAACTCGACATGATTCACATTTGCGCAGGGCCGTCTTAACCCCTAGGCTACTAAAGTCATCGCTTGGGGCCCTTTATTTTTGGGGGACCACCATTTAAAAAAAATAGTTACTTATAAATGTTATTTTTAATTTTTTTTTATATGTACTATGAGTGCTATGATTTTCTACCAAGGAAACTGCATATGAGATATAGAACTTGAATTTCATAAGAACCAATTGAGATGAATATAGAACCTGAATTTCGTAAGAACCAGTTGAACCATATGCAAATATTTTTGGTTTCTTCTTTAGTGGTAAATTGAGATCACTAGATGATGAGAATTTAAAAAAGACATTGTCTTTAACCTTGAACTTTCTTTAACACATAATAGTTATTCTGATATTGAGGGTTTAGATTTATGAATAAAAAGTGTTAAGAGAAATAATACAAGTAGAAGATAATGATATAATAAAAATACTCAATCAAATAAAAAGACTTGATTCTTTTCCAAATACACACATTCCTTATAGAATAATGTTAACAGTTCCTGTAACTATTGTCTCAGCCGAATGAAGTTTTTCGAAACTAAAATTGATCAAATTTTATTTAAGATCAACCATGTCTCAAGAGAGTTGATTGAATGGATTAGCTATATTATCAACTGAAAATGAATTATTAAAGCAAATCGATTATAAAACAGTAACTAATAACTTCACATGAAAAATAATAATTAGAAAAGTAGATTTTAAATAAAAGTAGAGACAATGACCAAATTCCACCCTAACCTATATTTGAATTTCCAACTACACACTTCAATTTCACGGGGGTCCTATCACCCCCTTGAACTATTTAAAATTGAAATTATTATCTCTCCAAATGCTTACCTTGCAAAGTGAGTGTATTTCACTCTCTCAAAGAGAGTGAAGACCAAAAACAAATATTAAAATATTATTTCTAATATTTTTTTTAATATATGTATTTTTATTTTCTTTTTTATTTTTTTTCCTAATTATTTTTATCTCTTTTAATTTGTTTTCTTCTTTGTAGTAACTTGATACAACATCTATGGCAAGCACCAAATTTCATCATCATTCACCATTTTGAAATCATCGTCATCACTACGTCAATCGATACACCACAAATCATATATAGAAATTTCACCCACCACTCTCCACAATCAAGAATTATGTACCTAAAATCTTTCAATTCAAAGCAACATTAAACTTGAATAAGGACACCCAACTGATTTTCTTCAATAAACTTTGAATACTAAGAAATTTTTTGATCCTATATTCAATACTCAACAAACCCATAGAAATTTTCCTCAACTGATTTCAATAACTGTCATTTTTCTGCAAATCTGAAAAATGCATCACCCGTTCTTCATATTCTTTGTCCCATTGCTACGAGAATTTGATGTAAAACCACTCTAAATCTTCTCAAAATTGAACTAAATTTTAGACAAGCTTTTCTCGACGTTTTGATTCTTTTGATATATTATCCACTCAAAACAGAGCCTATTTATGGCAAATCGAATTTTGAACTCAAGCTGTTGAACTATATTTAACGGAGGTTTCAAGTTGGTGCTTCACATTAGAGAAAATACAAATGTGAAAATACATAATTACCCCATTAAAGTAAGACATGTTTTTTAAAAAGACACTTGAACTTTGTAGGGGTCCTATTACCCCTTTATTCTTATTTAGAATGAATTTATTGTCCCATTACGTGCCTACGTGGCATGTAGAGTGTAGTTCACTCTCTGGTAGAGAGTGAGCTGAACCAAAAAGTAAATAAATATTTATTTAAGCATTTATTTAATTAGAAGTATTATTATTTTTCTTTTCTTTTAGTTATTTTACTGTACTTTCTCAATTCTTTAATTTTGTTATCTTCTTCCCCAAAATTTTCAAAGAACAAACTACCTCTTCTCTATCTTCTTCAACTTACAAGACCCATTTACTTCACTCATTTATTTCCTTGTCTTCTTGCTTCTCTTTGTTCCTTTTCTTCTTTTGCCCTTATTTTTTCTCAAAATAGTAATAATTGTAAACCTCCTTGATAACATTGTTTTTTTTTTTTTAAATAAAATAAATTGTTATGTAGTTCTTTAGCATGTAAATAAAGAATTTTTTTCGATTTGAGAGTATTATAGAATTCCATTACCTTCATCGTAATGGTGTTCCGCTGCATAATTGTTGTAATTTTGAAAATGAGATGGTAGATTGGAGGTGATTTACTTAATTTTCAATTTATAATTTGTTAGTAATTTTATTTTTTATTTAACAATAATTTGATGATATTAATAGTGGAGATGGTATTATAATAGTGACGCGATGAAGACTACTCTGGATAATTGATGAAGATGACGGCTACGTAGAGGATTTTGGTGATGGCAGCTAGAAGGACTGAAGAAGAGCAGAGGAGGGTAATGAAGAAGAAGAAAGAGAAAAACAAAAACAAAATGAAGTTAATAAAATAAGAAAAGCAAAAATGAAAATAAAGATTAAAAATTAAAATTAACCCATGGAAGATTATAACTGGTGCGTGATTGCACTTCTTTTCTTGCAATTGAGGGTGGTTGAAAAATGGGATATTTACAACACTTTAAAATTGTTTAAGGGGGTAGTAGGACCCCCGCAAAGTTCAAGTGTCTTTTCAAAAAACAGGTCTTACTTTAATGGGATAATTATGTATTTTCCCCATTTTAAACTATGAGCTGAAGTTTTCAGCCATACACAACTCTTCCAACCATCAACGAAAGCTACTCCCAAATCACGAATACAGATCCAATAATTTCATATGGAAGCCCATTGATTTCCAGGGAATTTCGGCGTTCTTCAAATCTAAAAATCTTGGCCATGAACTCAGTGAAACTCAATATATTTATCTTAAAATAATTACCAACCATCTATGTTATTAACAAGTTCCAAATTTGAAGATCCAAAATACATACGTATATTTTTACATTGTGACCTTTAACAAGTTGTTAAAACAATAAATCAGAAAAGAAAAAGAATAAAAAGAAGTTTTTAATAAAATTTCCACGTGTCAAACACGTGAGTTTCACCAGCCATTTAATGTGGTTGTGATGTTTTAAGGGTGTAATAATATAAAATTTAAACAATTCAAGGGGGTGATAGGACCCCCGTGAAATTGAAGTGTAAAGTTGGAAATTTGAAGATAGATTATGGGGGCATTTGACCATTTTTTCAATAAAAGTATATATGATGAAAATAAAATATTAGAGCCCCTCCATTAAGTTTGGCCTAAGTTTCGCTTTAGACCCCTAATCTTGTTGAGTCGACCGTATTTATTTCATCAATGATACCTAGAATCCTCCAAGAAGGCTTACAAATTTTATTGATCAGTTGAATCGCTATCATGGAATCCAACCCAACTTCTAGAGCTTCGAACAATTGATTAGAGCACCATGAATACCAATTAAATTCGCTTGAGCTTCACTATAATTGTTAGTGCAGAACTGTGTAGGATATGACTGTGCACAAACTTTAAGAAATATAAATCAACATTGCAATATTATTTTTAAAAAAATTATGTTTTTTTGGATTTCTTTTTTTATCAAATAAGTTGGAACATAGAATTAATTATTGTAAATCAAATGGGATGATTTTCCCTGCCGTCATAAAAAGAGACACGATTTTCCCATCCAAAACTATACTACCACAAGTGAAAACACAAAGTAAAAGAGGTATTTCATGTGAGAGCTTATTTTATTAAACTAAATTTGAACTTTGTCCTGCCTTACCTATACTGTTTAATTAAAAAAAAAGAAATTCAAAATTAATATTTTGTGCTGCCCTATTTTAACCCCTCTCCCTCAATTTAAATATTTTCCTACCCCACCTTATAACGGTGTGTCCTGCCCCACCATGTTTTGCTCCAATTGTCACCCCTAACAATGAATAGGATGATATGAGAACCCAATTTATTAGTCACTTCATTTGAAAGATTATGTAAAAATAGCGAAAAAGCTTTTTTAAAAAAACGCTTGGGTAATTACTTGGATTGTTGTGTACTAATTGTTATATCTTTTCCACATGGACAATGACTTGGAACATTTTTTTAACGTGTAATTTCTTGTTTTAATAATTACTAAACAAAAAAAATCATGATACAACCAAGACTTAAAAACGTTAGTTCAACAATTTGACTCACCGGTCCTTCATGAAAGTGCAAGAGGGGGGGTGAATTGCTATATTTTTATATTTTCTTCTTGAGTAGTCCACTTAAGGTGTCTCTTAGTCGACTGTAGCTAGCAGAGAAGTATAATTAAAAACTGGAAAGTAAAATTGACACCAAAAGTTTTTATAATGGTTGGGATCCAATGTGGATCTTACGTCCAATCCCCTTGGGTTGCAAGGGTGTTCTCTTCAAGCCTTTGTAACCTTTGGTGTGAGTACAGAGATGAGTGTAGACTGATTACACTCAGTGATTAGTTTCACTCTTTTTTTTCCTAATACAAAAGCCTTACCAACAATATTTTTCTCTCCTCTCTTTTTTGTTTACACAATAGAACTTAGTAATACAATGTTTATTAAAAGTAGAGTAGAGAATGTGAGATGATTCAGACTTCTTGTACAATTGCTTCCAGCAATCGACCCTTCATTTATAGTGTTTGGAGTCTTGAATCTTTCCTATGAAGAGATGGCAACCCAAGAGATTTTGATCCTTGGAAAAGAAGACAAGGTATCCTTATTTTCCAAGAACAAAGCTCAAGGATGATTTTTAGTCTCGATTCATTTGCAGCTTCCTTGATTGAGTATTGATTGTAGCCATTGAATTCTTCAGTTTAGCCTTGAAACTTTAGCTTCCTTGATTGAGTATATGTTTGACATCTTCAGTCTTCCTTGATTGAATATTGATTGGAATGTAGCCATTGTATCCATCAGTGTTTGGATGTCGAGATATTCATCTTTCCTTGATTAGCTTCGTTTGTGATATGTTCTTTCTAAGGATGTTAATTTGGATAGTTCCTTGAGTCAAGATCTTCCTTGATTGGCACCTTTTGTGATCTATGATTTCTGAGGATCTTCATTTGGATCCTTGATTGATATTTTATCAATTAGGATCCTTGATTCATTCTTGATTCTTTCCTTTTTGATGACGACGGGATCCATGATTCATTCTTGGTTCTTTCCTTTTTGATGACGATTATTGTCCTGAAAAAATAGGTTGTTTATCATTAAAACTTTACACTAACAATCTCCCCCTTTTTGATAATGTCAATATGTAGTAGAGACACTTCCCTGTTATAGTCGGCTTATAGAGTGGATGTTGGATTTGCTCCCCCTGAATGCAATGAATGGTGGTTGACTGGTGGAGTTGAGTTAGTAACTTGTTCTCCCTAATGTATGCGAGACTATTCTTTGCTATGTAAAGAACTCCAGTGTTCTTTTTAGCTAGTTAGTGCATATTAAAATAGGCAAAACAATAATAATTCCCCCCCTTTGGCATCAGCAACGAAGAAAGAACATAGAGTTTAATAAAAAGTTAACCAACAAATAGTCTTAAGATGAGCTACACAGCCCAAAACACACCAAAGTAGCAATCCAAAAACAGAAATAATAGAGATATTAACAAGGACGTAGGAAATATATGGAAAGCATAGAGACAATTAATGCAGACAATAATATCAGCAATTTAAGGGATTCTCAATAATATTCAAAGATTTAAGAAAAGAACAAATCCTTTCCTCTAAAAGGTGTTTTGTAAAAATATCAGGTAGTTGAAAATCAGTACTAATAAAGGAAATTTCAATATCACTTTTTAAAACATGATCTCTAATAAAATGATGTTTGATATCAATATACTTAGTGAGAGAATGATGCACATAATTTTTTGACAGACAAATAGCACTAGAATTATCACAAATAATTTTAACAGGCTTAAAGGATAAATCATAATCACTTAATTGATGAACCATCCATAGAATTTGAGCACAACATTGACCGATGACAATATATTCAGCCTCTGTAGTAGAGAGAGAGAGAGACAGAGCCCTGTTTTTTTATTGTTCCACGAAACCAATGATTTTCCCAGAATTTGACTTGTACCACTAGTACTTTTCTTGTCGTCTTTATCACATGCATAGTCAGTGTCAAAAACTCCTTCGAGAAAGAAATTTCTCTTTTTGATACCATAAACCAAAGGAAGATGTTCCCTCTAAATAACGAAGAATATGCTTTACCGCAGTTAGCTAGGATTCTTTAAGAGCAGACTAAAATCGAGCACATTTGCATACACTGAAGGTGATGTCCGGTCGGCTGGACCTAAGATAGAGTAATGACCCAATCATACCTCTACACTTAGTCTCATTGACTGTCTTACCTTAATCATCTTTGTCAAGAGAACAACTGGAAATCATGGGAGTGCCTAATGACTTGGAGTTCTCCATGCCAAATTTTTGAATGAGTTCTTTGCAATATTTGGTTTGATAGAGAAATGTACCTTTCTCGGATTGATAGATTTGTAGTCCGAGGAAAAAGGTTAATTCGCCTATCATACTCATTTCGAATTCACTTTGCATAAGTATGGAAAATTCTTCACATAAGGATATATTAGCACTTCCAAAAATAATGTCATCAACAAAAAGTTGAATAATAAGATTCTCAGAGGAGGATCTTTTAACAAAAAGAGTTGTATCAATTTTTTCACGAGTAAAAACCATGATGTAAAAGAAAGTTGCTGAGACGATCATACCAAGCACGAGGTGCTTGCTTAAGACCATACAGAGCTTTTGAGAGCTTGAAAACATGATGGGGAAAATTTTGATTTTCAAACCAGGAGGTTGTTTAACAAAAACTTCTTCTTCAATAAAACCATTTAGGAAAGCACTTTTCACATCCATTTGAAACAATTGAAAACCTTTATGAGCAGCAAAAGCTAGAAGTAAATGAATAGATTCTAACCTTGCTACATGAGAAAAAGTTTTATCATAGTCGACTCCTTCTTGTTGAGAGTAACCTTGAGCCACTAAACAAGCTTTGTTGCGGATCACTTCTCCAGATTCATTCAGTTTGTTTCTGTAAACCCATTTTGTTCCAATGATGGACTTGTCATCAGGTTTAGGGACTAGAGTCCAAACCTAATTTTTGTCGAACTGATCTAGTTCATATTTCATGGCCTTGATCCAATATTTATTTGAGAGAGCCTCTTTTAGTTTCTTAGGTTCTAGCTGAGAGATGAGTGGAACTTGTGTCTCATTTCTTCTTGATGCTTGAGTCTTCATACCTTCACTTGGATTTCCAATAATAAATTTGTTTGGATAATTTGGTTCACTTCTCCATTCATTTGGAACAGATTCGACTATAGGTTCGATGGAAAGTTCTTCTACAGTTGTCTGTTCAATACTACTTATCTCCCTTTGAGTTGATATAGGCAGTGGACTC
This sequence comes from Solanum tuberosum, assembly GCF_000226075.1. Lineage (NCBI taxonomy): Eukaryota > Viridiplantae > Streptophyta > Magnoliopsida > Solanales > Solanaceae > Solanum > Solanum tuberosum. The sequence continues at coordinate 653,653 of NW_006239193.1, read as the reverse complement.
TCTTCATCATATGTGTTTACTCTTACCTCAACAAATTTGTTAGAATCATAAAAAACAACATGAATAGATTCTTCAATATGTAAAGTACGCTTATTAAAAACTCGATAAGATCTACTAGAGTTTGAGTAGCCAAGAAATATACCTTCATCGCTTCGTGCATCAAACTTACCAATATTATCCTTTCCATTGTTGTGAATAAAACATTATCACCCAATGGTTGGAAGTAACCAATGTTAGGTCTCTTACCATTCCACAATTCATAGGGAGTCTTTTTCAGAATGGGTCTGATTAAGCATCTATTCAACACATGACAGGCTATACTTACAGCTTCTGCCCAAAATTTGTGTGGAAGAGAGTGCTCAACGATCATCGTTCTTGCCATATCTTGCAATGTCCTGTTCTTTCGTTCCACAACTCCATTTTATTGAGGTGATCAATGTGAAGAGAGTTGTGAGTATAGCCTTTCTCATTACAGAACTTTTCAAACAAGTTGTTCTCGAATTCTCCTCCATGGTCGCTTCTTATAAATGAAATATAATAACCTTTGTCTCTTTGAACTTTCTCACATAAAAACTTGATTTTTTTAAAGTATCATCCTTGTGAGATAAAAACATAACCCAGTTAAAACGAGAATAATCATCAACTATTACAAAAGCTTACATTTTACCTTTGATGCTGGCTGTTCTGGTAGGTCCAAATAAGTCCATGTGTAGGAGTTGTAGGAGTTTGTTTGTGGAGACAATATCCTTGCCAGAAAATGAGTTTCTTGTTTTCTTACCCATTTGACATGCGTCGCAGATGTGATCTTTTGAATAGTCCAGCTTAGGTAGCCCAATTACTAGCTCATTTTTAGCTAGCTTCTCCATTAGTCTCATGCTTGCATGGCCAAGTTTCTTATGCCAAATCCAGGGATCATCATTCATTGAAGATAGACATATATGTTCTCCATTGTTTTTTACATAGTCAAGAATGTATACATTCTTTTCTCTGCTTCCTTGTAGTAGATTATTTCCAGATGAATCTTTTATCAAACATCGATTCTTTTGAAAATGGACTTCTAGATTTGAGTCACATAGTTGACTAATACTCAATAGATTGTATTTAAGTCCTGTCACTAGATAAACATTTGAGATATCGCAGGAATCATTAAAAGAAATTGTACCAATATCAATTACTGTTCCTTTTGAGTTATCACCAAAATGAATGTTTCCTCCCTTGTATTCAACAACAGATTTGAACAAATTTTTATCTCCCGTCTTGTGATTTGAACATCCACTATCCAGATACCACTTTCCTTTTGTTTTCTTGCGGTGTTCCTGCAAAACAAGATTATTATCTCCTCTTAGGTACCCAAACCTTTTTGGGTCCTTCAAGGTTAAGGTTATTTGGAGTTCTTTTGTGTCTCCAAACCCATCTAGATGAGTTGTGATTTCGAAACCTGCAGTTATATGACATATGTCCAATCTTCCCACAATAATTACAAGATTTTGGAGTATATTCTTCTGAAATGGAATTATTACTGTTAGTTCTTGAATCAGTCGACCTATAGGACTGGTTGCAGCTAAAGTAATTTCCATTTGAAGAATTTTTTGTGCTAGAGACCTTTTTAGAGGAATTTTTTGAAGAGTTCGATTTATTTAGGGAATTCTCAAGAACAATTTTTAATTCATGAATTTCTTCATGAAGGAGTTCCATTTCAACTTCACTAATTTCTAGTTTTATTTCCAAATTCCTTTTTTCAGTTTGAAGATATCAAAAGTCAGAAAAAATTCTATTAAGGTCTGTCACAGCACGATCTAACAAGTTTTTCAAATCATTACAATTATTACATACCTCTGTGCTTGATTCTCCAACAGCCATGAAGCAAATGTTTCCAATTTCTTCATGTTCATTTTCAGAGTTGTCTTCATCACTCCAGCTGCTTAGTGCTTTGTTCTTTTGGTTTCCTCTGGACTAATTTTTCTTTGCTTCTGGACATTCACTGGCTATGTGACCATACTTTCCACATTCATAACATTTTCCATCATTTCTTGGTTGATCAATGATATACTTTCCCTTTCCGAAGTTTCTTCCTCTTCTGTTGTTTCTAGATTTCTTGAAGGAATCCATCACTGATCTGGTAATTAAGGCAATTTCATCTTCTGCTAGTTCTTCTTCTCCTTTGTCTTCCTGATTTGCTTTGAACGACACAATTTTCTTTTCGGATTCTTCTTGGCCTTTTTTGTTAAGATGAGTTTTCTCAAAACATATTTAATCTCCCATGACCTCATCATAGGTTAGGGTGTTTAAATTCATGCTTTCAAGAGCAACTACTTTGGCATGCCATTGAGGTGGCAAGCTTCGAAGAGCTATTCGTATATGTTCTATGAGAGGATATATTTTTCCTGAAGCTTATTGTAACATCTCTCAATTTGAAATAACTAGGAAGAAGCTAATAATTGGAAATAGTCATTTTTTGGAAAGAATAAAAATCTGGAAATTTGTTCTTGATGAACATTGTTGAAAGTTAGTTCCTGATGAACATTGTTGAAAGTTTCATTGAATTATTGTGGGTTTTCTTGTAGAAGTTTCTTGAGGTTTGATTCATGTTTCCGGGTTAAATTTCGGGTTGAATCTATCATATATTGCGGGTACAAATGATCCTAAGTATTTGGGGAAAGAACCATTGAAGTTTAGAGGGTTTAGAGATGAAAAATCGGAGATTTTCTGGGCAAGGGCTTGGGGCATCGCGCCTGCCAGAGCGCCAGAAAAGTTCCTCTGAACTTTGGCCTCTGGCACGTCGCTCCAGCCAGAGTGCCTCAGGAAGTTCTCTAAACTTTTAGGGCTGGCGCCCCGCGCCTCTCAGAGCGCCAGGGACGCCAGTCTCTCCATTTCTTCCCCACCTTTTCGTACTTGTTCCTTAGCAATGTACCTATGTTTTCTAGTTGATTCCAACACTCTAAAGTACATCTAAACATCATGAAAATCATTCATAAACATGAGATCATGAACCTTGGATCCATAATCCAATTCAAGGAAAGTTAAGATCAAAGTCAAGAGAAGTAAGAGTCAAGTCAAGAGAAGTTCTTAGAGATTTCCAAAAGTCTTTTCCAAATGTTTTAACTTTGTTTTAAGACTTAAAGTTCAAGTTGAGTAAA
>NW_006239193.1:643373-650228 GCF_000226075.1 Solanum tuberosum | reverse complement strand
ACATATGAGCTAAGTATATTTTAGGAGTAGTATTGAGCACCGAATTGGGAGCGAGCATGAGTTCAGATAACTCATGTCTCTACAAAACCATGCAGCCACCATGGGTAGAAAAGGTTCATACTTTTTGGATGAACCCTTTTCACGATAGACTAGTGGATCCACTTAGTAGTTCAGGTACTATACCTTTGGCCGGGTGTAGGATGCGCTGGCAGCATAAGGTAGATTGCTATATCATCACTATAGCTCTTATGTGATGGTTGTCGGTTAGAGAAACTTCCATAGAAGTTATTGTATTTTTATATACATCAGTTTATTGTATTTTTACATACATTTCAGAGTTATGTTGTATCCTTGTATATAAACAGAGTTGACATAATATTTTTAAACATCTTTTCTTTATATTGCACTCGTTTTAAACTGCTTTATATTGAAATGAGTTTAGTTAAGTATTCATGAGTTGAGAAGAGCCAGGTAAGTGTTTCTTTCAGATTTCCCTTTCAAGCCTATGTTGTTTTACCATTCCAATTCGCATACTCGAACATTCAATGTACTGATGCCAGTTGGTCTGCTTCATTTTATGATGCAGACACAGGTAACTCAGATCGACATTCCAGCGCACCGTTGATCCAGTGAGCAGTTCAGAGTCAGTCGGTGAGCCTCTTTGCATTCTAGAGGATATATTTTCATTGCTTTCTAGTTAGTTCATTAGGATGTTGTAGGGTTGTCCCAACATCCATCTCAGTTGTTTTAGAGGCTTCATAGATAGTCAGATGTTAGTCCTTTGAGTCTTTTCATTATCATTTCTTATTGTTAAGACTTGGGTTGCCACTTTTGGCCAAGTTGAATGTTTAACCTTTAAACATTCTCAGTTATTTTATTATTCAGTTCAGTTAAACGTTATTGATCATTATAAGTATGAATATTGTCTTCCGCTAAATTAAGTAAGCCAGGCTAAGGGTTCGCTTGGGGCATGACAAACTTGGTATGAGAGCCCATAGTTCAAGAGTCCTAGGGAGTCTATGAAGTCGTGTCTATAGAGTCCTAGTTATCGGTGTGAAGGGCACCACATCTATAATTAGGAGGCTGTAACATTTAGGAACTATCTCACTTCTTTCACACTCATTCCATGCGTTAGAGTTTAATCTATAAAAAGTTTCCCTCTAATTCGTGCTTGCGCGTGCTTTTCAGATAATCATGCCTCCATGAAAAGCTATCAAAGGACGTCCTGCTAGGCGTAATGTTGAGGAGCAAGAGTTACCTAATGCACCTGAAGTGAAACCGTAAGGAGAAGTTACTAATGCTGAGTTCAGAGAGGCTATAATGATGCTCAGCCAAGCTGTGACTAACTAGGTTGGGCAGCAAAGAGGAGCTCGACAAGAAGAGGCTGACACTTCAAGGATTCGAGAGTTCTTGAGGATGAACCCTCCAAGTTTCACTGGTTCAAGCACTGCAGAGGATCCAAAGAACTTCATTGAGGAACTGAAAAATGTGTTCGATGTGATGCACGTTACTGATACTATGAGAGTCGAGCTAGCTGCATATCACATGAAAAATGCTGCTAGGACTTGGTTTGATAAGTGGAAAAGGGGTAGAGTTGAGGACGCACCACGTGCGAGTTAGGCATGTTTTGAAGAGGCTTTCTTGGGGCGTTTCTTTCCCCGAGAAATGAAGGAGGCTAAGGTACGTGAGTTCCTCACACTTAAGAAGGATTCTCTAAGCGTTCATGAATATGGATTGAAGTTCACCCAACTATCCCGATATGCTCCGGAGATGGTCAAGGACATGATGAGTAGAATGAGCTTGTTTGTTGCTGGGTTGGGCCGTCTATCAAGCAAAGAGGACCGGGCAACAATGCTTATTGGAGACATGGACATTTCGAGGTTGATGGTCTATGTGCTGCAGGTAGAGAAAGCGAAGCTGAGAGATAAAGAGGAATTCAAGAACAAGAGGGCTAAGATAAGGGAATGAGTTCTGGCAGCAAAAGAGTAATGCCAACCGGTCATCCTTCCAACAAAAATAGAAGGGACCTGCTCCATCATCTACTAGTCCACCTGCACCTAAGAACAAATATGAATACAATAATCAAAACTTCAGAGCTTAACCTGCTTATTCCAAGGGTAGTGTGGCGCAAGGGGATAGTAAGCCTCCTGCCTGCGCCAAGTGTGGTAGGAACCACTCAGGTATTTGTCGTGAGGGCTCCACTGGTTGTTTCAAGTATGGTCAGACTAGGCATTTCATTCGAGAGTGTCCAAAGAACAAGCAGGGAAATGGTAATGGGGCAATAGAGCCCAGTCTTCTTCAGTTGCTCCACCAGACAGAGCTGCACCTAGAGGGGCTACTTCCAATACTGGCGGAGGAACAAACTGCTTATATGCTATCAATAGCCGCCAAGAGAAAGAGGATTCACTAAATGTTGTCACTGGTATGATTCAAGTCTTTGACTTTACTGTTTATGCCTTGCTAGATCCATGAGAGTTTTTATTTTGTAACTCCATATGTTGCTATGAACTTTGATGTTATTCTTGAGCAACTTGGTGAACCATTCAGTGTCTCTACGCCTGTTGGTGAGTCTATTCTAGCAGAAAGAGTTTATCGTGATTGTCCTGTTTCCATCAATCACAAGAGTACCATGGCTGATTTTATTGAGTTAGACATGGTAGATTTTGATATCATTCTTGGTATGGACTGGCTTCGTGCCTGTTATGCCTCAGTTGATTGTAGATCTCAAGTAGTCAAGTTTCAATTTCCAAATGAGCCAGTCTTAGAGTGGAAAAGAAGTTCAACAGTGCCTAAGGGTCGTTTCATTTCGTACCTTAAGGCAAGGAAGTTGGTTTCTTAGGGGTGTATCTATCACTTAATCCGAGTTAATGACTCAAGTGTTGAGGTACCTCATATTCAGTCAGTTCTAGTAGTAAAAGAGTTCCCAGAAGTCTTTCTTGATGATCTTCCCGGAGTCCCTCTTGAGAGAGAGATAGAATTTGGTATAGATCTTCTTCCAGATACTCGTCCTATATCTATTCCACCACATAGAATGACACCAGCAGAGTTGAAAGAGCAGTTAAATGATCTTTTAGATAAGGGCTTTATTCGACCAATTGTCTCACCTTAGGGCGCTCCGGTATTATTTGTGAGAAAGAAAGATAGTTCCCTTAGGATGTGTATAGATTATCGCCAATTGAACAAGGTTACCATCAAGAACAAGTATCCTTTTCTGAGAATTAATGAACTTTTCGATTAGCATCAAGGTGCTTCTTGTTTTTCGAAAATAGACCTTAGATCTGGCTACCATCAGTTGAAAGTAAGGGAATGTGATATTCCAAAGACAACATTCAGGACCCGTTATGGTCACTATGAGTTTCTGGTCATGTCCTTTGGTTTGACTAATGCACCATCAACGTTCATGGATCTTATGAATGGAGTCTTCAAACCTTATTTAGATATGTTTTGTTATCGTCTTCATTGATAACATACTAATCTATTCAAGGAATGAAGAAGATAATGCTAGTCATCTCAGAATAGTTCTTCAGACTTTGAAAGATAAGGAGTTATATGCTAAATTCTCTAAGTGTGAATTTTGGCTTGAGTCTGTGGCATTCTTATGCCATATTGTGTCTGGAGAGGGAATTAAAGTTGATACTCAAAAAATTAAAGTAATGCATAATTGGCCTAGACCCACATCTCCAACTGATATTAGGAGTTTCTTGGGTTTGGTTGGCTATTATAGAATGTTTGTACAGGGTTTTTCATCCATTTCGTCCCCTTTGACCAAGTTGACTCAGAAAACAGTGAAGTTTCAATGGTCTGAGGCTTGTGAAAAAAGCTTTCAGGAATTGAAAAAGAGGTTGACTACTCCCCAGTTTGACCTTACCGGAAGGTACTCAAGGTTTTGTGGTGTATTGTGATGCATCTAGAGTTGGTTTGGATTGTGTGTTAATGCAGAATGACAAAGTCATATCTTATGCCTCCAGACAGTTGAAAGTTCATGAGAAGAATTACCCAACCACCCATGACTTATAATTGGCTGTTATGGTATTCACTTTGAAGATATGGCGCCATTATTTGTATGGTGTTCATGTTGATGTATTCACTGATCATAAGAGCCTTCAATATGTGTTCACTCAGAGCAAGCAAGACCAAGACTCTATTTTGCTTGAATTGAAGGCAAATGTTCATAAGCAAAAAGTATTAGCTTTTGAACAAGGGGGAGATGGTGTATTGAGATATCAAGGTAGGTTGTGTGTACTAATGGTGGATGGACTCCAAGAGAGGATCATGGATGGAGCTCATAGCTCTAGATATTCCATTCATCCAGGTTCCACCAAGATGTATCGTGAGTTGAAAGAAGTGTATTGGTGGAATAGTATGAAGAAGGGCATTGCAGAATTTGTTAGAGAGGTTTATTGGTGGAGTAGTATGAAGAAGGGCATTGAAGAATTTGTTCCTAAGTGTCCAAATTGCCAACAAGTTAAAGTAGAGCACCAAAGTCCCGGTGGTTTGGCTTAGAATATCGAACTTCGAAAATGGGAGTGGGAGATGATTAATATGGATTTCATCACAGGCTTGCCAAGGTCTCGCAGACAGCATGATTCTATTTTGGTGATTGTCGATATAATGACGAAATCAGCCCACTTTTTGCCGGTAAAGACTACTCATTCGGCAGAAGATTATGCTAAGTTGTATCTTCAAGAGGTGGTAAGACTTCATAGGGTTCCAGTGTCCATTATTTCAGACAGAGGTTCACAATTTACTGCACAATTTTGGAAGTTATTCCAAAAAGTCTTGGGTTCAAAGGTGAACTTAAGTACTGCCTTTCATCCTCAGACAGATGGGCAAGCATAACACACTATTCAGACCTTAGAAGATATATTAATGGCTTGTGTGATTGATTTCAAAGGGAATTGGGATGATCACCTACCTCTCATCGAGTTTGCTTACAACAATAGTTACCACTCTAGCATCTAAATGGCTCCTTATGAAGCTCTTTATGGGAGAAGATGCAGATCTCCTATTGGATGGTTTGAAGTAGGTGAAACTGGGTTGATAGGACCAGATTTGGTTCATCAAGCTATGGAAAAGGTGAAGTTGATTCAAGAGAGGTTGAAAACGACGCAGAGTCGTCAGAAATCCTACACTGATGTTAGAAGAAGAGAGTTTAGAGTTTGAAGTAGATGATTGGGTATATCTTAAAGTCTGACCCATGAAGGGTGTTATGAGGTTTGGTAAGAAGGGGAAACTTAGTCCCCGGTATATTGGCCCTTACAGAATATCGAAAAGGGTAGGTAATGTAGATTATGAGTTGGAGCTACCACAAGAGTTAGCCGCGGTTCATTCGGTGTTTCACCTCTCTATGTTGAAGAAGTGCATGGACGATCCTTCATTGATCATACCAATTGAAAGTATTGAGATCAAGGATAGTTTATCTTATGAGGAGATTCCTGTTCAGATTCTAGATCGCCAAGTTCGCAAGTTGAGAACAAAAGAGGTAGCATCAGTCAAATTCCTTTGGAGAACCCAATTTGTTGAGGAATCTACTTGGGAAGCTGATGAGGATATGAAGAGGAGATATCCACATCTCTTTGAGTCTGGAGAAAATACAGACCAAGGTACTAATTCTCTTCTTAGTACTCTTTAAATTATGAGTGAGCATATTGTATGTTTGCATTTGCTAGTTGGGTATTTGAACTTGATGTTACACCCTGAGCCTAGTAAGAATAATCTCATTCGAGGATGAATGTTTCCAAGGGGGAGATATTGTAACATCTCTCAATTTGAAATAACTAGGAAGAAGCTAATAATTGGAAATAGTCATTTTTTGGAAAGAATGAAAATCTGGAAATTTGTTTAATATAGGAAAAGTTGAGTTTTGGTCAACTTCCAACGGCCATAACTCCTAGATCAGGATGAGTTAGGTGTACTTCCAGATATGGTTGGAAATATCTTGGAATGGTCTTTCCAACGCCGCCGAGTTTGCGCAATTCCGAATTCGTATAAGCAAGTTATGCCCATTGGAAGTTGGGCTATTGGAAGGGTAATTTAGTCTTTCCCTTACCTAATTATACTAATTCATTTTTAGAAGATTAATTGGGATAAAACCAGATTTTGGTCAGTTTAGAAAAGTTAGAGTTCACACTAGGGCATGGAGAAAAGAGAAAAGAGAAAAGAGGAAGCAAGATTCATCAAGATCGTCAAGTTTAGCGTGTGGAATTCGTCGGGGGTGATCCCTAAAAGGTATTTGAGATCACATAGAGTTGGGTTAGTTCACCCATGTGCCAACCTTGATTATATTCAGCGAATTTAAGTCTTTGAAAGTTAGAAATTTAGTTCTTGATGAACATTGTTGAAAGTTTCGTTGAATTCTTATGGGTTGTGTTGTTGAAGTTTCTTGAGGTTTGATTCATGTTTCCGGGTTAAATTTTGGGTTGAATCTATTATATATTGCAGGTACAAATGATCCTAAGTGTTTGGGGAAAGAACTATTGAAGTTTAGAGGGTGTAGAGATGAAAAATCGGAGATTTTCTGGGCAAGGGATTGAGGCGTCACGCCTGCCAGAGCACCACAAAAGTTCCTTTGAACTTTGGCCTCTGGCACGTCGCTCCAGCCAGAGCGCCTCAGGAAGTTCTCTAAACTTTTAGGGCTGGCGCCCCGCGCCTCTCAAAGCACCAGGGACGCCAATTCTCCCCATTCGTTCCCCACCTTTTCGTACTTGTTCCTTAACAATGTACCTATGTTTTCTAGTTGATTCCAACACTCTAAAGTACATATAAACATCATGAAAATCATTCATAAACATGAGATCATGAACCTTGAATCCATAATCCAATTCAAGGAAAGTTAAGATCAAAGTCAAGAGAAGT